>NC_054840.1:2138792-2439959 GCF_018345385.1 Vulpes lagopus
TGTCAGACCACTGGCTTGCAGAATTACCAAGTTTGTGGTAGCTTGTTACAGCAGTACCGGAAGACTATTGCAGTCACTTTAAACATTTTAGGTGTTGTCTCTCTACTGATCAGATTAAAGAACTGCTATTTATGTGTTTTTCATTTAAAGGAAATGCTGGCACTTCCTTTGCCATTCAGGGGACTGCAGTAAGTCTTCTAGGTCGTTAGATCACAGAACAAAGGACTATTACTATTAGCTTTGAATTAAGTGACACACTGGGCACCCTTTTAGAATGCCCAAAGTCAGGGTTTCAGATGATTATGTCATTAGAACACAACTGCCATGTAATTGTAATGTAAAAATATTGTAAAATTAAAACAAAATTTGAAAGAAACAAAACTTCCATTTTTCTATTGGGTTATCTTAGAACTGCCATTGTATTTTTTTTTTTCTAGGAACATTGGACTGTTGTTTTTTTGTTCTCAGAAACTATTCCATGGGTAGTTCTTTGGATCATATATTTAAGTGTATAAAATGCAGCAAGGTATCTTTAAAACGGATATAGAATATTATGCGCTTCAAGGTAAAAGAAAGCTTGTTGATGTGTTTACATGACCTCCTTTCCCTCTTCGTGTCCATCTGTGACTATATTTTGCAAGTGTTTTCTTCCCTTTGCTACTGCCATGTTCTAAATTTATAGAGGAAATTTTAAAAACAAAACCAAGCAGCAACAGCAGCAACGACAATAAACACACACACACACACACACACACACACACACACAAAAACCTTGTTAAATTGAAGCTTCCGGTTGGTGTCTGGAAATACCACAAATCTAGAGCAAAAGTTTGTGATTATGCCTTTAGTAGAGTCTTCTTCCATTAAAAGTAGCTCAGGACTCAGTTTGACTTCAAAGGTATAGATTTACCGTACAGATCATCTGGGGTAGCTCTGTCCTTATCTCTAGAGGTGTCTGGACCATAATATTGCTTCCTGGGCAAGACAGCAGTGAGATATTCGAGCTAATGATTTGTAATATGCTAAGACCAGAATTCCCCTAGGGCTGTTCTACACCTGCCTGTCTAAATTGTTTATTGCAAATGTAGAGCATGATGGTCTAAACCTGATTGTAATGTGGTCACATAGCCTTGTCTGGCTCTGCGGTCAGTGTAGGATCAAAGGCCTCTCAGTAAAGATGTGCTCGGGTTTCCCTGAGACTGAGGCCTTTTGCGGTTATCTTGGTGATTTGTGACCTAGAAACGAAGCCTGTCCTGTGTGACTGAGCAGGGACTCTGGAAGATACACTTGGGTGCCCTGGGCCCACCTGATGCATTCTTTGTCCTGTATTGTGTTCCTTTTCTTTATTGAAGCTTTATGTTTGCACGCTCTGCGGCATCTCGTGAGTCTTTCAATTATCCGACCCTCTGTAGTTGCAGTATCTGATTTCATTTTTTTTAAAAAAACAACCAAACAAAAAACCAAAACTCTAAGAATCAACTGGTCTGAAAACTGTGACCTTGGCAAAAGTGTTTAGCGTCTCCAAGGAATAAGTTTGCTTTTTAAAAAAGTAATTTTCAACCTTTTCCTAACTCTTTTCTTGAGTTTCCTAACTCAAATCTATATTAAACGCATTTGAAATTCTTCCAAGTAAGTGTTCATGTAATGAATGTTTTCCTTTAATTATATATAAAAAAAATTAAATTTAGAAAATGTTTACCTTCTCTATTTTTCCCTATTGGCAAAGTCAATGTTCTAAAAGCAGCCAAGGAAAAATAATAATAATACTAATTAAAAATAAATAAATAAAAACAGCTAAGGTTAAGAAATGCAGTCAAGGCAGCTACAAATGCTAGAACCTAAAACAATTCACAAAAGGCTATGGAAGAGTCATCGCCATAATTTGCTGGTATAGAATTTCAGTTGACAGACCGCCTGACACAACTTGGACTCTGAAACTTTATTTGTTCCACATACTCATACCACATGAAGAAATAAAGGCATTACCATCCCCACAAAGTGCTCCATCTTGTGTGATTAGGGCATCCCCTAAAGACTCACAGACCCGTATGCTCTCAGCCGTTGTTGTTGTGTATCTGAACAGATTTCACATTCGACTACCTTTCCTTCCTCTCTGTTCTAGCCACAAGATTTAAATCTTTATCACCTGTGTGTCCCCAAGTTTCATGTTGAGTGACATATGTTAATCTGATGACCTCTCATGGTTTCCCAATTTTATTCATTCTATATATTGTATTTATTTGTGATTTAATCAAAACAGCACATGAACATGGTCCAAAAAAAGGCTAAAAAGTCAAATTAGGTTAATAGCTTCACAATGTACAGTAGCAAGACACGGACTCATCCTTCCCCACCCATGGTTCTTACTCCATCAAGACAATCACTTTCTAGCTGTTTTCCTGGCTTTGACTTTTATTCCAAGTGACACATTGACACAAGTATTTCTTGAATTTTTTACTTTTATATATTTATTACCAGCTCCCGAGTGTAAAATATAAGAAATTAGATCTTATTGCCTTAACTCCCACACACTCTAAGGCACACATTCCCCTCTGCTACCTCACTCATCCTACCGATGTAATTAGAACATGATTTTGCTTAATTAAGTACATAGTGCCTACCTTTGACTACATAAACTTTTTCACAGCTGAGCTGCCAAAGGACTATAATTATCTCTAAGGGAGGATTAGTGAAACAAAAGGGTGACTAAGGCAGAAACCAGCTAGGTGTTTTCTAATTCCATTTCTCTTTTCTTCCTGGACGTATGGCAAGACCACATCTCCCACCCTCCTTTAGGTGGGTGAACTGGTGTGCCTGGGTTCAAGAGAAAGGGATAGATCAAAACACTGCCCACTTGCAGTTATATTATATATAATATATATGTATAATAAAGAATTATTCAGCCATAAAAACGAATGAGGTCTTGTTACCTGTGACAACATTGATGGACCTTAAGGTCTTATGCTAAGTGGAATAAGACAGAGAAAGACATGTAGTGTATGATCTCATTTAGATGTGAAATCTAAACAAACAAACAAAAAACCAAATAAACGAAAAACAAGCTCATAGATAGACCAATTTGTGGTTGCCAGAGGCAGGGACTGGGGGGAGTGGCAAAATTGATGAAGGGGGTCAAAAGGCACAGCATTACAGTTATAAGAAAATAAGTCAAGGGGATATATTGTTCAGCATATTAACTATCGTAGTTAATAATGTTGCATATTTGAAAGTTGCTAAGATAGTAAATCTTTAAAGTTCTCAACACAAGAAAAAATGATATAACTAGGTACAAAGATAGGTGTTAAATAGACTTACAGTGGTGATAATTTTGCCATATACACAAATGCCGAATTATTATTTCATTCACCTGAAACTAATAAAATGTATATCAACTATACCTCAATTCAAAAAAAGGAAAGAAAAAATACTTCCAGACAGTTTTTCTGTACTTACTTATCTCAGAATTTCATTTTTCCCGAGAGAATAGAGAACCAGGAGTATGTAGTGACCCTAAAAATCAGTGTGATACCTAACCTATTTTTCCTCCTGAAATTTTATATTGGGAAAGCAGAGTTACTTTCTTCTGAAAGTGAATCCGGGGACAACGTATTAAAATGGTTTTCTTGGCATTCACAAAGCTGGGAACAGAATTTCAGTGGGAATCAAGCTGTTCTCTAAACACAGCCAAGAAAGAAAATTTGAAAAGAGGTCAGGGGTATGCAAGGTGATATTTTATTGGGTCAGAATCCACACTATGACCCTATAGACTCATAGCTGAGCGACCACAGCTCCTGTGCATCAACAGTAAGTTTCCAGTTTTACAGACTGTTCTGCAGAGCACTGTCTCATGCATGGCTGCATTTGACCCGCCTAATGACACTGTAAGATAAGCATATTTCATTATCATCTTAAGGATAAACTTTTTATTGATGTGGACTATGCATAGACAAAAGGTGCATATTGGAAGCGTAGAGCCTGTGGCTTTTCACCCATGAAAACGTTAGCAGCACAACCATCACTCAGGGGAGACAGCACAGGACGTGAGGGAAGCATCATCACGCCCCTGCTAATCACTCTGCTTCTCCAAGTATAACTGACTAACGTTGACACCACCGGCTAGTGTCGTCTGGTTTTAAATTTGACACAGGTTTGAATTTTACATAGGCTGAGTCATGACACCCGTACTCTTTCCCGTCTCACTCTTGCACTCTAAACCCGTGTGTGTTCCTGTGTGTGGCTCTGTCGTCCACTCCAAGATCGTATGCCATCGTGCAGGCCGCACTGTGACTTAGTTACCACTTTTTATTTGATGTGGGTTTACATTGCTTCGGGTTCTGTCCACTGTGAACAGTGCTGCTGTGAACTACTACATGCACTTTTTGAATACAGAAGTACCTTTCTTTCGAGATTTTACCTACAAGTGGTCTTGCTCAGTGCAGTGTATGTAAATACTCAGATTTAGTAGCTCCTACCGCAAAGGTTCCCGTAGGACTGTGTTACTACAGACTAACACCTGCTGTGTTTGAGATGCTAGTTGCTCTGTACTCACACTAACACTTGTCAATATTTTTGTTTTTAATCATTGGGTTGGTTTTCAGTGGTGCCTCATTTTGTTTTTGTTTTGGTTTTTTATTTTTTTTAAGATTTTTATTTATTTATTCATGAGAGACACAGAGAGAGAGAGAGGCAGAGACCCAGGCAGAGGGAGAAGCAGGCTCCACACAGGGAGCCTGATATGGGACTCGATCCTGGGACTCCAGGATCATGCCCTGGGCTGAAGGCAGGTGCCAAACCACCGAACCACCCAGGGATCCCCTTCATTTTGTTTTTAAATTGAATTTGTCTGATAACTAATGAGATTCTCAGCTATTAAGATATAAGCCATTGTGGGGGCCTGGGTGGCTCAGATTGTTAGGCCACTGACTCGATCTTGGCTCAGGTCATGATCTCTGGGTCGTAAGATCAAGCCCTGCAACCTGCTCCCCACCCAGCATGGAGTCCACCTCTCCCTCTCCCTCTGCTCCTTCCTCCCCCCATGCTCCTGCTTTCTCTCTTAAATACATAAATAACGTCTTTTAACAAAAGATAGAAACCATTTTGATTCTTTATTTTGGAAGGGCTTGTTGAAGTCTTTTCCTCTGCTCCTTTTTTCCCCCTACTGTATTGACTGTTTCATTGCTAAATGAATTTTAGGAATTCTGTGTATAGACCAGACATGCGTATGGTCTGTGATGTGCCCTTTTGCTTTCTTAATTATACCCTTTAACAAACACACACTCTTAATTTTAATATAGTTCTATTTATTACATTTTCCCCTTCAGATAACACTTACGTGCTGTTTAAGAAACCTTTACCTTTTCCTAAGGTAATTAAAATTTTATCATTTTTTCCCATACAAGTTTTGTTTTACCCTTTACATATAGACCAACATTCAAGCTGGAATTACTTTTTATGATGGTGTGAGGTTGAGTTTCACATTCATTTTTATTCTATATAGTGATCCAACAAATCTAGTATTATTTATTGAGAAGGAGTATTGTTTCCCAATGCTCTGCGATGTTAACTTTGCCATAACTCACCCGAACAGGGATGTGTGAGTCTGTGTCTGGATGTGCTATCGTATTCCATTTGCCACTGTTCTGTGTTCTATTGCCGTATGGCCTTACCTATCAAACTTTTAATAAGTAGTGATATCTAATAATAGAAATCTTTCTTTATTAATTTTTTCAATATTAGGATGGCTACTTGAATTTCCATTTTATTATCAGCTTGCTGATTTCCCCCAGAAAATTGCTGAGATTTTGATTGTTCTTATGTTTAATCTATGCACCAGTTTGTGAAAAACTGATGCCTTAATGCTATTGAGTCTTCCAATCTAAGAATGTGGTATATCTTTCCATTTCCATATCTTTCTTTTGATATTCTCTAATTTCTCTCAATAATTTGGCATTTTCAGAGGAGAAATCTTGAGCATCATTTATTATAATTATTCCTATGTTTTTGGTGCTATTTTAAAAGTTACAATTTAAAAAATTGTATGTACTTAATGTATATATAATTATAATTTATTTTTGTTTACTGATTTTATATCATATATATTATATGTTTAATCTTAATTTTAATAGTCATTCTGTTTAGGTTCAAAACCCAAAAGATTAAATGGAGGGACTATTAAAATTAATAGTAAACATATGATATTCACTGAATATGTATTTGAAATATGTATCAGTGTTACAGTTTTAAATTATTTTAAATGTTTTAACATATTAGTCATTATGATATGGTGTTTCCCATGTTACTAAATGCTTAAAAATATGATTTTATGGCTCCATCGTATTCTCTTATGCAGTGGTATCATTATTTATATAACAGTTCTCATATTCATAGAAATTTATATTTTTTTCATTTTTTGTTAATCTCTTTTTCTCCAATCAGCAAATATATATTACTTTAAAAATTATTTTATTTTGTTCTAATTCCAATATAGTTAATATATATATCATAAATTATACATTGTTTCCTTAAGATAGTGACAGAAAATTAGAATTATTAGACCAAAATGGGTAACTTCTTGAAGTCTCAAGAAGATAAAGTATTTTTACTTCCACTTAAAGATAAATAAACTGGGGCTGTGGAAGGTGGTTGATGCCAAAAACCAAAACCTATTCTCTGTTAGAGGAAGCCTTAAAGCATATTTCACTGAGCAATCCTCTATGACTTGACGCCTTATTACTGAGGCAATTTTACGTGAATTCATTATATAAGAAATAAGTTCATTCAGTAGAAATATTGTGTGCATCAGAGTGAAAGTAAAACCAAAAAGAAAAACATGATATGTTGTCACATGAGATTACTGATTTTATTTGTTCAGGAGAGTAGAGAGAATGAATCTGAAAAAGGAATCATCTGCTTTGTCTCCCAGTTAGTTCCCTTTCAGGCCCTTCCAAATGTATCAATATCTGCCTAACTGTATTAATATTATTTAAAAAATCCAGACAATGAACTTGAATTATCTGCAGGTGGCAAGTCATTTACTAAAACCGGAAAAGAAGTATGAATCCCGAGGGATACTATGACCCACTAACAGCAGGACGCAGACCTACATTGAATAATAATTTAGAACTATTACTAAGATAATTAGAAAGCCAACCTGCTGCCAGAGGGCTAGACCTTAGCTTCTCAATTTATTAAAAAGCAGATCTTGATCTGTGAATGAAAAGAACCCAAAGTTCACTAATACCATAACCCCAACATCTGCTTGCCATAAAAAGATAATGATTTAGTATAAATTAATTTCAATTTTTCAGGTAGTGCAGATTTTATCAGACAATTATACCATTGACATTCATTTTCCTATTGTATTACTTACAACTTAAAGTTAAACATTTCTTGATATTTGTTTGACAGCAGATACTCAGGAAACATGTTTTAGCAAGATTATTTTTCCTCTCCCTTTTAATTAGTTTTTAAATATTTTGTATCTTTTCAGCTCTCATAATGCTTCACCTACAAGAGCATAGTGAAAATCTGAACAAAGGCACTCTATTGGGTGAAAACTACCACTGCAACATCAGTGAGACCTTATCAAAATAATTCATATGGTTCACTTTACCAAGACTTCCCAATCCATTTGGAGATAAATAGGGGCATTTTTTCTTCATATTTCAATCTACTTTCTTCCCCAAACTGATTTCTGTTTCTACAAGCAGAGCTTCTCTAAGAAGTAACCAACTGCTTGCCTTTGGCCAACCTAACATGGAGAAAATGGGGGTCTGATGATGATAATCAATGGCCTCTCCCACATGTCTACTCACCTACCTGTCTTGTATACACTTCGTTATAAATGCAGCAAGTTGGATTCCCCAGCTCTGTTCATCACGATGAAGAGATATAAATAGCAAAATAGAGCTGAAACATTTGCCTCTTCCTTCTTAGGACTAATATTATTATCAAAACTGATGTTTGAGTAAGCACTCTTTTAAAAGAAAATTTTATTATTGAAGTATAGTTGACTGACTAAACACACCTAATTCCCTTGAAAATGGTTTTGTAGACGTTGTTGGTATTCTTTATATCATTACTTGTATGGCAGTAAAAACTACGAAGTTAGGTGAGAAGATATCTGAGCCAGCGATCAAAATACCCAGTTAAATTCAAACTTTCCCATTGTGCTTTCTGACCTTGGGCAAGAAGAGTGTCTTGGGAAACTATTTTTCTCTTTTTACAAACGGAACATTTGAATTGGGGGAACCACTAAATTTCCTTCCAGCTCTAATATTCTATGAATCTTTAGTAAAAGATATCAAGTGTTTTTGAGTACATATGCATCTGTATGCACTCTATATTAGTATTTATTCTTTATAAATGTGGGCAAGAAGTTTAAGATTGCTACAGCAAGGCCCAGAATGCTGATGTTCTAAGTAAAGGTTATTGAAGTAATAATATTTTAGTATTTTAGTGAAGATTAGAACATATTTGAAGAGTATACCAAACAGCCATCATACCATCCAAAAATGTGACAAGTTGATGGTACTAGGTACAGTTAACCAACACAGGAACCAGTGTTCATAAAGTTTTAAATTATGCTTCCCAAAGCAGTTAGTACAAGTAAATTCATACATTAAATGAAAATAATTTTCTGTTGTCATATATAGATATGAGTATGAAACTATTCTTAGCTAGTTCTAATTCAGAATGATTTAGTGTTACAATTCAACTGCTAGGTTATAAAAAGTTATTGCTTATGTATTTTGTGCAAATATAATTTATGGTTCAATTATATTTCATAAACAAAATGTATTATAACTTTTATTCTTAAAATTAATGGCATTTAACACAGACTACAGGAGCTGTTTCATCCTTCCAAAGGAAAATAAATCCATATAACTTCAAGCTGATAACTGAAATACAGGTTAGGAAAGTATTCAGGACAGAAGAATATTTATAGTAGAGCACCCTAGATTTGCACGTTTTCCTTTCATGTTCCATCACTCTTCCTACCTCCTATTTTAATACTGATCATTCATGTACATGATATAATACTGATTTATATATAGTAGAATAAGAAATAGAAGTAGAAATAATTTCCCAGTATCTTACCTTGCATAGCACTTTTTTTTGAAAACATCATATAGGTTACTTGAATTACAAATGCAGCTATCAATTAGCTTCCTGGTCCTACTTATAAACATGAATATAATTACTTTATTTACATTTTCTTCAGTGCTGTGCTCAAACCTGAGGCAAATGCAAGTTTTGCCTTGCTGATCTGAAGTATCAATAAGCTTGCTTTAATCTTTGAAATGCAGGCCTGCAAGAGAGAATTATTTTAGCTGATGAAGAGGGTGGGCAACAAGGATAATACAAAATTCTTTACCATAAAATCATCTTTGAGATGCTCGGAAACTTCATTTGTCTCAGAAATAATTTAATCTCTTTGGAAACTTTAAGCGATACTCCAAATACAGAAGTAACTCAATTGATAACAATTACAGATAATATTAGTGACCAAAGACTACCACAGACATTGGCTGATTGGTCATACAAGGCTCCTCTCTACATTCCCATAACATACATTATTTTCTTAGCTGATGAATTATAAAGCCATTCACCCAAAGAGCAAGAGTTAAAGGAGTATTACATACTGGCATCATACAAATATTAATAGCAACAGTTTAATTTGAAAACACCCTGTGCCATCCAGGGTGTTTTGATATGTATGCTTTCGTTTTCAGGACAACGCTCAAAAAAAAAAAAAAAATCTCTTACGCTCATTTTACCAATCAGAAAATTAAGGTTCATGACTTTTTGAGTAACTGGCCCATGGCCATATGGCTAAGAGAAAAAGCTACGTAATCCAGAAAATCTGTGTAATCCAAATTCTCTGATCAATCCAACAAACCATCTTTTTTTTTAAAATTTTTTAAAAATTTATTTATGATAGTCACACAGAGAGAGAGAGAGGCAGAGACACAGGCTGAGGGAGAAGCAAGCTCCATGCACCAGGAGCCCGACGTGGGATTCGATCCCGGGTCTCCAGGATCATGCCCTGGGCCAAAGGCAGGTGCTAATCCGCTGAGCCACCCAGGGATCCCCCCAACAAACCATCTTGATTGTATCTTCCTGCTTCCCTCATTCTCTAACAGCAAATATTACTTGAGATTCATGTCAGGAAATGAAGAAGTAAGATTGTTGTGCCTTATAATGACTTCTGAATCACCGTGAAATTTATTCACAATATACCGTAATAAAAAATCTACCATAAAATCATTTCTGATATAAAATTGGGTTGAAACTTACCTTTTATTTTTACCTGCATGCTATGCTATGCACATGACCCTCCTTTTCAAAATATACTTATACAAATATCACCAGCTTAAAGGGGCAAGGCCTTTCTGATGACAGGTGGCATGAGCCAGAATAAAAGGTTGATCTAAGAACTTTTCATGTGCAATATAACAGTTCAAAGAAATGCCTTGCTTGCAAAGGGCTAATTTGGGCCTTACATATCCTAACTTTGGTACTATATAGTTGTTGTTCTCTGCCTGAATAATTCTGTATTAGAAAAAAAAACAGTTATAGCTTTATCCTGTCCAATTCTGAATCATACTTCCCTACATTCCAGCTTAAAGAATACAATAACTAGAAAAATCTTGAGATATTCTTCTCTTCAAATAGTATTATCTACTTTCAATGGAACTAGATGTAATGAGACAGTGTCTTTAGTACTGACCCAAATCAATGAAAAAAGAAAACACAAAAAACAAAAATAGAATTGATCCGACATTTTCTTTTAATTGATCCAACAGGTAATTTCAGATTATTAGTAGAACATGAAAGAGAACTGCAGACAACATATTTTACTTCAGTGGATTTATTCCAGTTCTGTCTCCAATTTCTATTCCAATATTTTTCCATGATAACAAACTATGAGTCATGTTTTTATATCACAATAACTAATAAAAACATTCCCTGTCCCTAGTAGCTTGAGAAAAACAAAACTACACTTTAGAAACTATCTCAAATTCTACCCTCTAACGAAAAAAATTGTGTTGCTTTAGACATTATTTTGTCATTGAGAACACAGAAACACATAGATCTGGGCAGTTATATCTGGCAAGAGAATTTAGTTCAGCGTATAAAAAAGGATTTACACATATAATTAGTTTTATTGTTTGTTTAAAAGATTTATGCATGTTTATACAATGATTTGCTTATCCTTTGTATCAGTTATATTTCTAATGTCACATATTTAGAATCTTAAGCAATATTATCTAATCATAATGATATAAGGCAACTTCACTTTGCTTTTCAACTTAAGCAATGATGACAATATATTTCTCTCAAAATGTAACAACGAATTGTTGCATTATCTGTTAAGAACATAAAATGCATTGTTAATATGTTCAACTGTGTTTATATATGTGACTTTTTTTATCCATTAAAAAGGGCAAAACTCTAACAAGAGTAAAAATATTATCCCCAAATGACAGTATAATCAAATGACAGTATAATTCAATAAAATGTGGAAGAGAAATATTTAATGGCAATTAGGTGAACATAAACAATATAAGATGGCATTTAATAAGTACAGCATGGACTATCAAACTATTAAAATAATTCTTTATATATTTTATGGTCAGTCTGACAGTAGTAACAGCTGCTGCATGTAACATTTAAGAACTTTTTAAAGATAGATGACCATGTTGGAGAAAAAAAAAATCCACATTCAAATCCAATTATCGTCGTCTCTATTCACTTCTCCAAGTGAAGTGGACACAATTAATACAATCTCATTATTATGCAGGAGGAAGTCACTCCAAGATCAAAGAATAAAAGTTAATATTAATTTTGATTGACACATTATAGCAATTTAAATCTTCAGGGGCTTTAGTTCATTTTACACAAATAATCATTCATGAATTATCATTTGTGTCCATGTCCAAAGGTGACCAATTCTACTTATGAAATGCAATTCTGTAGAACAACCAGTTCTTCTGTTTTGTTCCTATGTTTTGAGCTAAAGGCATTAATAATGAGACAATGCTATTCCTTTGGAAAGATGAGAATGTTTTCATTTATATGGATTCAAGCAGTAAATAAGTTGCACAAAAACTAGGCAGGTGTTTAATTAATTATTATCTTCTTGTCAGTTTAATCTAATTTTTTACACATGTCAGACTATTTTTTTTCTTTTTCCTTTTCAACTCTGTTGGCATTAGAAGCTGAAAAAATAATTTTCAGCTGACTTTTGAAAATACACAACTTTATGAAATATCCTATTCATTGAATTGTATACTATGTACACTTTTCTGTGGGTACATTTTACTTACTAAAAGGTTAAAATCCATCTGTATTTCTGTGATTTACAATAGGAAATATATATTTGGCCTTTGTTCATCCATACCTGACTTGGGCTCCTAAAACCCTTGGAATTTCCTAAATGAAGAGGGTAGTAAAGGTGTCTTTTATGTTATGTTAATAAAGTTACTTTGGAAAGCATTGAGGAATGGGGGTGGTTGCCCAGAAACCCAATCTTGTGACTAGAAGATTGGAACTTTCAGCTCTGGACCTGCAGGGAGAAGTGAGGGGCTAGAGTTTGACTTCAGCTAGCAATGACTGATAACTTAATCAATGCATGTCCAGGTAATGACACCTCCATAAAAATACAAAGGGACTGGTATGGAGAGCTGCTGGGTTGGTGAACTTGTGGAGACCAGAGACATTGGAGTGCTTGCAGAGGACACGAGGGTCCTACACCCTTATCCCCATGATTTGTTCTTTGCATCTCTTCCATCTGGCCACTCTTGATTAACACCCTTTCATAATAAACCAGTGATCTAGGTATAAATTGTTTCTCTGAATTCCGTGAGCTATGGTAGCAAATTAAATGAACACAAGGAAGGGGCTGTTAGAACCTCCAATCTATATAGCTGGTCTGAACAGGTGACAACCTGGTCTTGCTATTGGTGTCCAAAGGTGGGGGTGGAAGCAATGTCATAAACTACCCAGGTAGATAGTATCAGAATTAGTTGACCTGTCGGATAACCCACTGGTGGAGAATTGTTTGTTGATGAGGAATGCCTCCTCACCCCTCCAAGTGGAAGTGGGGTGGAACTGGGGTGCAGGAGCCTTTAGTATTCTTGACCTCTAATACAATGGTTTCAAATATATTTACATATTAAGATCATCTGTATATTTTTATTTTGCTTTTGTATAATTTTGTGGACTACAGCCAGAAAGCCCTGATTCAGAGGGCCTAGAGCAGAGCCTGATTATCTGAAATTCTATTTTTCTCAGTTCTTTTTAACAAGATCTCCAGGTGACTTTATTCTGGCCACCCACCAGATTTGAAACAACTCTTGTGTACAGGGATGAAATACAGAAAGACACTTACATATCTACATGCCAGGAGGGTTCAGTGAGGAACATAGATCTTTTCATTACAGTTTATCATTTTTGACAACCGTGTTTCAAAAAAAAAAAAGTAAAAAAACATGGCAATGAAGAAAGTATGATCAGAAGAAGAAATGAATTTGGGGATATTCATGTAAAGTACACTACTACACCGATACTGACTGCACTACACAACAACTGAATGAATCTTACAGATATATTTAGCCAAAAAATGAAATATAAATACAGTAGGATACATGTAAATAGAGCTTGAGAAACAAAAAATGCTATATATTACTTAAATGCATCATATCTGTATCTATATCTATCTATATAAAATAAATGAAGCATGTAGAAATGAAAAAAAAAACATTAAACAGGATAGTATTTCCACTGGTGGAGAGAAATATGCCCAAGAGATCAAACTTTTGTAAATTTTATTTCTTTACTTAGTAGTGGAATAAATGTTTTGTTGTTGTTGTTATAGTAGTCTTACTACCATTTGCGTCTGAAATATTTCATAAGAAATAAAGTAGATGAATTATGGAAAATCATCCGTCTTGCTTGTTTATGCACATAGAGGGAGTAAAGAGAGGAGACATTTGATGTATCTTCAAATGTAATGAGTTTGAGAAGTCAAAAATCTGTTGAGTTGTTTTTGAAAGAATTGAGAAAGAGCCAGGAAATAATAAAAGAAATTTCCCTAAGATTTCCTTGAATACGTCGATTTGTTTCTTTCTCCTTTTATCAAATGGATGTCATGAGGGAAGTTTAGTCATTTAAAATAGTAAGTCAGGCATGCCAAAATGAAAATAGAAGTTCTGCATTTACATTTGTTTCCACTGTCATAATTTTGTTTTCTTAAATTAATTCACCATTTCATTTCTTAATCTAAAGCCCACTAATGGGAAAATGCATTTGGGTTTATAGACTAGGTGTGTGAGGTGTGTGGCAGGGAAGATTTGAATTTATGTGTCCCATTTCTCCCTCCCATCTGTACTTCCCCAAAAGACAGTAACCATGGAAACGGTTGCATAGTATTCTGAAAAAGAGGGGGGTTGGTTAAGGGGTGCTTTGTCTTCCTTTTGATGTTAGAGGATTTATCTAAAAGCCCAAGCGAGCTCTTTACTTTCAAACAAACTATTTGTGCAAGTTCACCTCCAAACAAACTAATCAGCCAGAGAAATTGCTTCATGTTGACCAGAGGAAAAAATGAAAAACAAAACTCAATTAATCAATCAATCCATCCTCAAATCATTTAATTTGTCTAGACAGTAAGATCTCAATAATGCATTATTAAACTGATGTTTGCCTGTATGAAAACGGTGTCTCATTGACTCGCTTCACACCTTGCTTCTCCTTTGTAACATGATTTTTTTTTTTTTGGTGCCATAAGAACACCAGTGCTTATCAACTAATGAATACTGGTCTGGTCGCTTCCTGTTCCACCACACTTTGAAGGAACCTTAGGTGCTTTCAGTAAATTCCTCTGTTTCAGTGTGTGATTTTATTTTAAAACAGTAATGACTAATGATCATTCCATCTTTGCTGAGGAATGTTATGTCTGCAATCTGTAAAAACAATCTCCAAACGACATATTCCAAATGCTAAAAAGAGTTTTGTTTGCTTGACTGGAGATTAAGACTACAAAAGACTCATTTTTTCTCATTTATACCTGACTTATTTGATTTTTAATGAACATTTTTATAATCATAGGAAACAAAATTATATTCTTTTTTAAAAAACGTAAATCCTACTGAACATAAAATAGGGCAATGTTTTCCTAACATGTTTGAAATGATTATGGCAAAATAGTGATTTGCTATTAAACTATCAACAAATGATTTGTATTTGATCTTTTCATAAGTTTTTTATTTATTTTTTATTTATTTATTTTTTTATGATAGTCACAGAGAGAGAGAGAGAGGCAGAGACACAGGCGGAGGGAGAAGCAGGCTCCATGCACCGGGAGCCTGATGTGGGATTCGATCCTGGGTCTCCAGGATCGCGCCCTGGGCCAAAGGCAGGCGCCAAACCGCTGCGCCACCCAGGGATCCCAAGTTTTTTCTTTTTAACATAGTGCTCATATTGTTTTGCAAACATATAGTGTTTCAATAGAATGTAATGGTTTAGTTACACGTTATTTATAATATTTTCATATTTATAATAAATAATATATATTTTATATATACATAAATAAACATATAATATTTCAACCTATTACAGTTCCATTAATCTTATAAAAATCTGCATTATATAAGTGACTGGTAGGATTTCAAGAAAAAAAACTCAGCTTTTATCACTTTTTTAATGACTAAAGTGGGGGACTATTTTATTCTTTTATAATATACCCAGGAGTATAATATCTAAGATAGTTTTATTGTAATTTCCCACAGATGAAGACATTTCACATTAATCTATGTTCTAAAGCATGGTAGGTTTCTTGGATGATAAAGGAATGATTCAGTTTAACTGTGAGACTGAAACTTCGGTTGTACCTTGTACCAGACAACTTTGTGATTTAAATATGAAAATTAATTCATAAATCTTTTTATAGTTGTAGTAGCACCTCCAGAGCTTATCATAAATGGACCATCCTACAAAACTAAAAATGAGTTTAAAATTTCATCTAATATTCATAACACCAAAACCAGATATGAATGGAAAGACAATATTAATCTTTTTATCATTAGAGAGGTGTTTTTTTTAAGGACTTTATTTTGTATTTTTGTCTTTTCATTTCATAACTGCTCTAACAACAGTATTGTGTCATCAAATTTAATATAGTCTCTTATTTATGAAACTATACAGCAAGTTTAACATGCAGAATAGACATTACATAGGAAAGTTTATTATTCATACTCTCCTTTATGACATACACATATTAAGATTTGTATTTTTATTTGATCCAAAACATTGTTTATTATACATAACAAGTTAAAAAAAGGAATTTAGATAAAAATAATTTCCTTGTAAAAATTAATATGATCAATAAAATCCCTAAAGGAACAAACACAGATCATTTTTTAAATGAATTGGATTATACTATAAATTTTCATGTTAAAGTATAAAAAGTATATTGTGATAAGTCAGGAAGTAAATCATGACATTGTCAAACTGGAAGGGGAATTTTAGGTGTTCTAATTTCCTTTCTCCATTTTATAGCTGAAAATAATAACTTACCAAAATTAACCCACCTAACCAAAGTCACAAAAATTGTAGAAGCTAATTAGATACTAGATGTTATGTTTTAAGGTTATGTTTCCTTAAACTCAATAATTATTATTTGTTATAATGTGTTTGAGGGGCCCAGAATTTTATAGATATCACTCTTACTCATTTTTAAAATGGTGATGGTGATAACATGATTTATTCATTCATTTTGCAAACCTTTGTTGAATACTAGTTATTTGCCAGGTACTCTCCTAGGGCTTAACACACATTAGAAGAAAGAGCAGTTGAGTTTCCTGCTCTCACAAGATGAATAATAAAATGATCAACAAACATAAGTAATTTCCAAATTATAATTGCTATGAAGAAAATAAAACATGACAACATTCTGGAGAGTTACTACAGTGTTGTCAGCTTTGGCCTTTGAGCCAAGATCTGAAAAGAGAAAAAGCGCTAACATTGAAAGGAGATTGTACTAACAAGTTTCAAACAGAGACTAGAAAATGCAGAAGGTCAAAGGACAGAAAAAGCTTGGGTGTTTAAAAAGTATAAGTGAATCCTGAGTGAGTGTGGGAAAGTGGGATGGGAAAGAAGGTACTAGGATGGTTATCTGGCCTTGAAATGGTAAGGGATTTGGATTTTAATTCAAATATAAGGAGAAGCTACTGAAAAAAGTAGGAAACTAATATTCTTGGTTTTCATTTTGAGAGACTGCTCTGGTTGCTAGTAGATAATAGATTGCAAGACAGTAATAGTACTGTTATGGCTTGTATCAAATGAATTCTCTTGCCAATAACAATTTTAAAAGCTTGATAAAACACCAAACAATAACAACTTCTACTGCAACAATGACTACTTGAGAGGATCAGAGAATGATCAAAGCCACCAGGACTTTATGAGGCATGGTATCAGATAAAAGGGAAAAACACTAAGATATACCAATGTTTCTCCCCATATTTATTTTTAGGGCATTTGCTGATTCCCCATACTGTGGGGTACAAGCCAAAGTCGTGTGTGTGGGAGGGTCGACCATGCATAGAGCAAATGCAAAGATTTAAACAACCTAGATAATCATTTTAGTCATGATAGCATTGGTAATACAAGAGCCTGTATGATGGATAAAGCACAAATACATATAATAAGAGATACTACGTACAATATTACCATTAGACAGAGAAATTTGAAAAAAATCATGAGACTGCTTTGTTAAATTGTCAATAAACTTGAAAATCTAGATGAAATGGGTAGCTTTAGGAAAATATAATTTACTGAATATGTAGAGAAATGCATTTAAAAATATAGATTCTATATATAAAAATACAGAATAAATTATAAAAGGATACCTTACAAAATGCACCAAACTCAGACAAGCTCATATGATAATACAAGATTTATAGATGAGAAAATTCCAGTGTTAAACTATCCAGAATATCCAAAACAAAGAAAATTCCAAATTATTTTCATTAAATGTGTATAAAAATAAGCAGCACTCAGAGAGATAGCATGCAGAAACAAAAGAAAATTACCACCTCACTAATGAAATCGATGTATCTTAAATATGTTAGCAAATAAAATCCAATTGCACATTAAAAAAATGTATCATCTGTGAAGTGAGTTGGGGCAGAAATTCAAGGATGACTCAATATTGGAAAATGCTTTTCTCCTATTGAGGGAGACTTATGTGATGATCTACATGTCTGAGGACATTTGACAATGTTAAATACTTGATTGTAAAATAGCTCAGTTTAATGGGGACTGATTGATATTTCCTTAATATGATTTAATATTAATTAACATATCAGTCTAAAGCCAGTGTTTTAGTGGGAAAATACAAGATTCTCCTTAATAAAGTCAGAAACACAACTAGGATAATGGTTATTGCCACTGATACGTACATTGATTTTAAGATATTGGACAATGCATTTAGACCACCAAAAGCAATTAGAGATCTAAAATTTAGAAAAAGAAATGGCAAAACTACAACTACAAATTGTGAGATTGTATATTTGGAAGACATAAGAGTATCAGTAAAAATCGAGGCAAAATTTAGGGAAGTAACAGATATAAAATTAACACTGATAAGTCAATGGTGTCCATATACAGAAACAAAAACCAATACTCTAAAACCAGTTGGAATATTTAATGAATGAGAAAACTCCATTTACAGTAAAATATTTAGAATATACCTACAAAGAATTGTTGAGGAAATCTATGAGAAAGTAAGTCTGAGAAAAGCTATAAAAGTCTTGAAAAACACAAAAGCATCTTTGAAATAATGAAAAAACACTATGATTTTAGGGATGCCTGGGTGGCTCAGTGGTTGAGCATCTGCCTTTGGCTCAGGTTGTGATCTCAGGGTCCTGGGATCGAGTCCCACATCGGACTCCCTGCAGGGAGCCTGCTTCTCCCTCTGCCTGTGTCTTGGCCTCTCTGTCTCTCATGAGGAAATAAATAAAAATAAATAAAATCTTAAAAAAAAAAGAAAAAAATACTATGATTTTAGACAAAAGATACAAAATTATATTTTTTCTCCTTAATAATTTATTAATTTAATGTGATCTCAATATAAATATAATATTTTTTTTCTGGAGTTTGGTTGATTATAAAATTCATAAAGAAAAAGAAGAATATCTTGGGAAACCTGATAAGTAAAGCAATGTTTAATGGCTAGCATTACTATATTTTAAAATACGTTACCTAGCCTTCAAACTAAACAAAATAGTGCTGACAAATGACTATCCTGAAAGACCAATGAAAGAGTAGTAAATACAGACACAAACCAAAGTACATATAACAATCTTGATATGATGTTGGCAGCATTCCAAATTAGTGGAGCAAGATAGAATCTTAAATAAATGGTCTTGAACAACAGGTTAGCCATATGGGAAAAGAAAAAAGATTAAATTGGATCCATTCTTCCCACCATACACAAGAATAAATTTAAAAATATATCAGATATTTATCTATAAATGATAAATACATACATACAAGTACAAGAAGAAACACTTTGTGATATAATTCATAATCTGAGAGTATATTAGGCAACTGAAAGTCTTGAATACATAAAACCCGTTTGGCCATCATACCTCTGAAGAGCAAAAATGTCAACATACATATGCAAGCCTGGAAATAATTATTTGCAACTTAGGTCCCAAAGGATAATATTTTGAATATTAAAATATTCAATTTAAGAAAATCTAAAAAGATACAAACAAATCTTCAAAATAGAACTACCCTCTGATCCTGTAATTCCACTACTAGGTATTTACCCAAAGGATAGAAAAATACGGATTGAAAGGGATACATACACCCTGATGTTTATAGCAGCATTATCAACAATAGCCAAATTATGGAAAAAGTCCAATGTCCATCCACTGATGAATGGATAAGGAAGATGTGGCCTATATATACAATGGAATATTAGCCATAAAAAGAAAGAAATATTGCCATTTGCAATAATGTGGATGGAGCTAGAGAGCATTAAATGAAATAAGTCGAGAAAGACAAATACCATATGAATTCACTCATATGTGGAATTTAAGAAACAAAACAAATAAACATAGGGAAATAAGAGAGAAGCGAAGCATAATACAGACTCTTAACTCTAGAGAGCAAATTGAAGGTTGCTGGCAGGTGGATGGGTTAATGATGGGCATTAAGGAGGGCACCTGTGATGAGCACTGGTGTTGCATGTACGTTATGAATCACTGATTTCTCCATCTGAAACTAATATTACACTGTATGTTAACTAACTGGAATTTAAATAAAAACTTGAAACAAAAAAATGCAACAGAACAACAGAGGACTGGGCAAAACTAAATACAAAGGGCTCACAAGCATGTTCAACATCCCTTAGAATATTGGATAAATCAAGGTAAAATTATGATCCTGAGGTAATTCTTAAATATTAGTCAGAAAGCCACAGGCTGGACAACACATTCTCTTGGTAAAAGTGTCAGAGAACAGTCATTTTCATACTTGGCTGGTGGGAAAACAAAATGGCATGAGCTCTACAGAGATCAACCCGGCAATCTAACCAAACTGCCTATGCATTTACCATTAGATGCAGGGATATATACTGAGAAAACTAAAACATTAGTTGTTATTTTGACAGGGAACCAAATAAAGGAAGGAATATGTATAAAACCTACCTGATCCAGTTAATCCATCTTAGTGTACCGAGGGATTCACAGACATAATAGACTTCATCATGCGATCCAATAGGAAGTGTACAGACCTACCCTCAAAAGGATTTTTGCCTGTGAAGTGGAGGTTGGATTTCATTCAGCCTCTTGACTTCACTCACAGCCTTTAGAAAGTACAGACTGTAGGAATAAGTTAAGGATGCATTGAAGAAGCAATCAGTCAATACAGAGCGTTGGAGATTCTGGAGAAGTGTTCTTGCTTATCCAATGAAAAGAGGCAATTACATGAACAAAAGGTGAGGGAATATCGTTGTAGAATAAAAGAGATGTAAGACGTCCAACAATGGCATGTAGAGTATAGAGCTTGCTTGTATGCTAACTCAAAGAAAATAACCATAAAAAGATATTTCAGAATATCTAAGAAATGGGGCATGCAGGGTGGCTCAGTTGGTCAAACATCCAACTCTTGATTTCTTCAGCTCAGGTCACGATCTCAGCATCATGACATGGAGCCTCACACCAGGCTTCACGCAGAACATAGAGCCTGTTGGGATTCTTTGTCCTTCTCTCTTTGTACCTCCCCTACTTACTCTCTCTCTCTCTCTTAAAAAAACTATCTAAGAAGTGTTAATATGAACTGGATATTAGGTAATATTGAGGAATTGTTTTTATTGTTAATGTAATAATGGTGTGATGAGCATGTACTGAAGTATTTGTGAATGAAATAAGAGGAAGCCTATGATTTACTTTTGATAACTTCATCAAAAAAGGAGAAAAAAAGAAAAAGAGGTCACAAAGGGAAAGGAGATTAAGTAAGTGTGGAGATGGTTTGATAATTATTGAATATGGTTAAGGGGTAAAAAATGGTTTGTTGTATCAGATTGTTGTTATGTAGTTTCAGATAAATGCACACTAATTTAAAACACTAGACTGGAATTGTGGGGTGGGGGGAGTGGGACCATTACGCTATTTTAAGTGATTTGGAGTAGGATGATAGAAATAGGGAGGGAAGAGTCGAGGAATATGGGATATCATTTGGAAAATTTAAAAAGACAAGCTGATGAATTAAAGATACTAAAAGGAAGAAAGGAATAAAAAATATCTCATAAATCCAAAGAAAGATGATATGGAAAATATTTAAACCTTTTGCAAGGTTTGTTCAATGAACAGGTCAAGTCTAGAGATATGAATATGGGAATCAACAGTGCAAAGGTAGATTGTCCATGTTAGCCTGGATAAAATCATCAGGAGAAAATGTCAAGAAAAGATAAGAGGGAAAAGGGAGCCGAGGGCACGTTGGTTTTAGAGATCCGTTGAGACAGAGAGAGTAAGGAGGCTGAGAAGGAAGGACCAGCGACTTCAGATTGTTCTGAGACAAAACCTGTTGAAAGACATAGAGTATGGTCAGCAGATGTGGAGATCTCCAAGAAGCCAAGTCAAAGGGGGCCAGAATAAGGATTTTTGCATTCTGATAACATGGAAGTCATCGATGTCCACACGAATGAGTTTCTCTAGAGTAGTGTGGTCGCAAAGTGCATTAGATCTAGTTGAAAAAGCGACCCAGGGACTCAAACGGTGTGATATGCAGAGGGAATCGTAGTCCCTGATAGGGTCATTGAAGGCCTCTGTAAGATGATTTCATTTTTATATCATTTAATGATTAAAATACTGTTTTCCATGAGATTTGGATTAGCTTTACCTTTGATCCTGATACTTAAGGCCCTAAAATTCTGGAATACTGGACACGATATCTGGTCATGGAAAGAATGCCCAGGGTCTTTCTTGACTGATATGAAGTTCTCATAAATTAGGAGGGCAGGAATGGGGGACAATTTGTCATTCTCATTGAAAATTACATCTTGTTTTATGATATTAAGAACAGATTTTAAAATAGGGTAAATTAAAGAAAGCGCCCCCAAGAGTGATTCTTGTTTCTCAGTTTAATACATGGGGAGAATTCATGCTTATGACTTCTTTTCTTTTCTTCAGTGTGCTCCATCTTCTCTTGGCTGTTTCTCGTAACTTTTGAACTGGTCTGTTGTGATAGAAATTGAGGACTTGCTGCTATGTTTTACTTGGTCATATTTTAGTGGCAGCTGGTAACTCATTAATTCTGATAATGCATAAGTCTCTTTTATAATGATCTTTTATTAGTGTTGTGATCTACTGCGAAATTGGAGTGCTGGTTGTCTAAAATGTCACATCTAACAAAATTGATAATAGTTTCCTAATATCATCTAATACCAATTCCATATTCAAACTTCTCTACCTAAAAATTTGGGATGTGTGTTTTAATAATTGAAAGAAGTAATAACCATCGTGAACCATTGCTAGAAACAAAGAGCTTTTTTTCTTCCATTACTATAATACCATTACCACAACTGAGAAAATTGACAATAGTTCCATAATAACGAATATACTTCCATTTTCAAATTTTCTCAATTTTCTCAAGAATACATTTTATAGCTTTTCATATTAGGATTTAAACAAGTGAATATATTTGGATCATATTTCTCAGAACCCTTTCTACTTTGCACTACCTTATCACGTTTGTTTTTTATTTTACTATATTCTTCACCATTGATTTGTCAAAATCACTGTCACTATTGGAAGCTACATATTGTGGATTTGGCTGATTGCTACTCTCTTTATGTCTCTATTCCCCATATTTCCTATAGATTTGTAGAGCAAATTGTTTAATTATGTTCAGGCTGTGTGTGTGTGTGTGTGTGTGTGTGTGTGTGTGTGTGTGTAAGTAAAAGTGATCATTGAGTTTAGGTGAATTTGAATCTTTAGTTTTTTCTCATTTGGTGTGCAAATATTTTTCCCAAGGCTACATAGTTTTCTTTTTATATTGCTTAAAAGTTCATTAAGAGACATTCAGTTATTTATTAAAGCAGTGTCATAAGTTAAAGTTCCATTTTTCTTTCACTCACCTGCAGTTCTACACATACATTCCAGTGGTTAACTCTTAAGAGATATTTGTGTATTCTTCCAAAGATTATCTATGTTTCTATAAATATCTACCAAATATAAAGTATGATTGTTATAAATATTTCTAGAACTTGCACTTATCAGTTCTTGGTCTGTAAACTGAGATCTATTTCACTTTTTAATTAACTACACAGAACACCATTTCCTGGATGTACTTTAATTTATTTAACCAATATTTTTTCTGAAGGACAAACAGCACACAAACTCACAAACCCTATATCCAGATTGATATTAATTCTAGCTACTTTTCTACTTAACACTGTAAAAAATATATGAATATATACATATATTGATAGATATATACATATGTATGAATAAATACATAAATGAGGATTTCTTCCAAGTTGAATATTTTTATTTTAAGATGCAGCTAAAATGTTTTTGGTTTATTTTTAAATGTTATTTTATTTTATTTTATTTGAGAAATGTCTTTTTTATTTTTTATTTCATATTTTGAGTGTTTAAAAATTTCAGTTAACATACAGTGTAATATCAGTTTCAGGTGTACAATATAGTGATTCAGCACTTCTGTATAACACCAGCGCTCATTACAGCAAGGGCACTCCTTAATCCCCATCACATATTTTCCCCATTCCCTCTCCCCTCTGGTAATCAGTTTGTTCTCTATCAATAAGAATCTGTTTCTTGGTTTGCCTCTCTCTTTTCTCCCCCCTTTGTTCATTTTTGTTTTGTTTCTTTAATTCCACATATGAGTAAAATCATACAGTATTTGTCTTTCCCTGGCTTCTTTCACTTACCATAATAATCTCTTCGCTCCATCCATGTTGTTTCAAATGGCAATATTTCATTCTTTTTTATGACTGAATAATATGCCACTGTATAAAAAAATTATATATATATATGTATATATATATATATATTCCACATCTTTTTTATCCATTCATCAGTGGATGAACACTTGTGCCGTTGCCATAGTTTAGCTATTGTAGATGATGCTACTATAAACATCAGAGTTCATGTGTCCCTTTGAATTAGTATTTTTGTATTCTTTGGGCAAATATCTGGTAGTTCAATTGCTGGATCATAGGGTAACTTTATTTTTAATATTTTGAAGAATCTCCCCACTATTTTTCAGAATGGCTACACCAGTTTGCATTCCCACCAAAAGCGCAAGAGATTTCCACTTTCTCTACATCCTCACTAGCAGCTGTTGTTTTTGGCGTTACTGATTTTAATTATCCTGACAGGTGTGAGGTGGCATTTCATTGTAGTTTTGTTTGGTATTCCTGATGATACATGATATTGAGCATCTTTTCCTGTATCTGTTCATGGCTTCTGCCCATTTTTTAAACTGGATTATTTAGTTCTTGGGTGTTGAGCATGATAACTTCTTTATATATTTTGAATACTAACTCTTTATCAGATATATCATTTGTGAATATCTTCTCCCATTCCATAGGTTGCCTTTTAGTTTTGTTGATTGTTTCCTTCACTGAGCAGAAGGTTTTTATTTTGATGAAATCCCCCTGGCTTATTTTGCTTTCATTTTCATTGCCTCAGGAAATCTATCCAGAAAGATAGGTCTACAGCTGATACCAAACAAATACTGCCTGTGTTCACCTTTCAGATTTTTATAGTTTCAAATCTCACATTTAGGTCATTAATCCATTTTGATTTTATTTTTCTCTATGGTGTAGGAAAGTGGTCCAATTTCAGTCGTTTGCATATTGCTAATTTTCCCACCATTTTTTTTGAGGAGACCACCTTTTTCCCTTTGGATATTATTTCCTGCTTCACTGAAGATTAACTGACATATAGTTGTGAGTTCATTTCTTGGTTTTCTCTTCAGTTCTATGGGTCTATGTGTCTATTTCTGTGCTAGTCCCATACTGTTTTGATTACAGCAGCTTTTAAGATAATTTGAAGTCTGGAATTGTGATAATTCCAGGTTTGCTTTTATTTTTTCAAAGTTGCTTTAGCTATTTGGGGTCTTTTGTGGTTCCAAACAAATTTTAGGATTCTTTGTTCTAGCTCTATAAAAAATACTGTTGTTATTTTCATAGGGATATCATTAAATGTGTAAATATCTTTGGGTAGTGTAGACATTTGAAAAATATTTGTCCTTCCAATGCATAAGCATGGAATGTGTTTCCATTTCTTCATGTTATGTTCAATTTTCTTTCAATATTTTACAGTTTTCAAAGTACAGATCTTTCACTTCTTTGGTTAGGTTCATTCATAGTTATCTTTTTTGATGCAGTCGTAAATAGGATTGATTTTTAATTTCTCCTTTTGCTTCTTTATCGATATAAAGAAATACAACAGATTTCTGTAAGTTGATTTTGTAGCCTGAAACTTTACTGAATTTGTTCATCAGTTCGATCAGTTTTTGGGTGAAGCCTTTCTGGTTTTCTATGTAAAATTTCAAGTCATCTGAAAATAGTGAAAGTTTGACTTCTTCCTTGGCAATTTGGATGCCTTTTATTTCTTTTTTTTGTCTGATTTCTGTGACTAGGATTTCCAATATTGTGTTAAATAATAGTGGGTGCACCTTGTCTGACCATAATGCTATGAAACTAGAAGTCAACCACAAGAAAAAATTTGGAAAGACCACAAATACATGGAGTCTAAATAGCATGCAACTAAATAATGAATGAATCAAGAGGAAATCAAATTTAAAAGTTTTAAAAAATACATGGAAACAAATGAAAATGGAAACACAGTGGTCCAAAATCTTCAGGATGCAACAAAAGTAGTCTTATGAGGGAAGTATATAGCATATAGCCCTACTTCAAGAAACAGGCAAAAAAATCTCAAGTAACTAACCTATCTTTAAACATAAAGGAGCCAGAAAAATAACAAAAGAAACCTAAAGCCAGTAGAAGGAAGGAAATAATAAAGATTAGAGCAGAGACAAATTATATAGAAACTAAAAAAGCAGTAGGACAGATCAGTGAAACCAAGAGGTGATTCTTTGAAAAAGTTAATAAAATTGATAAACCCCTAGTCAGACTTATTGTAAAGAAAAGAGAAAGGAGCCAAACAAATAAAATCACAAATGAGAAAAGAGAGATCACAACCAACACCACAGAAATACAAACAATTATAAGAGAGTATTACGAAAAACAATATACCAACAAACTGGGCAACCTGAAAGAAATGAGCAAATTCCTAGATACAGATAAAGTACCAAAACTGAAATAGGAAGGAATAGAAAACTTGAGCAGCCTGATAACCAGCAAAGAAATTGAATCAGTAATCAAAAAACTCCCAACAAAGTCCAATGTCAGATGGCTTCCCAGGGGAATTCTACTAACCATTTAAAGAAGATTTAATACCTATTCTTCCCAAACTATTCCAAAAATAGAAATGGAAGGAATTCATTCATTCATTCCTTCAAATTCATCCTGAGACCAGCATTACCCTGATACTAAAGCCAGATAAAGATATCACTAAAAAAGAGAACTGCAGGCCAATATCCCTGATGAGCATGGATACAAAAAATCTCAACAAATTGAAAAATTCTCAACAAATTGAATCCAACAATACATTAAAAAAAACATTTACCATGGTCAAGTGGGATTTATTCCTCAGTTACAAGGGTGGTTCAATATTTGCACGTCAATCAATGTGATATACTGCATTAATACAAGAAAGGATAAGAACCTTTTTATAATCATTTCAATGGATGCAGAAAAAAGCATTTGATGAAATACAATATCCAGTCATGATAAAAACCCTCAATAAAGAAGATTTAGAGGGAACATACCTCAACATAGTACAGGCCATAAATGAAAAACCCACAGCTAATCCACAGTAATCCTCATTGGGAAAACTGGGGGCTTTTCCCATACTGTCAGGAACATGTGAGTATTTGTATACTACATTTCTAGGATCTGAATTTCTAGGAAAAGAATTTATATATTTTTAACTTTTATAAATGTTAAATATTACAATTTATACTCCTAGCAAGAAGGTGAAAATGACTCTTTTTTCCTCAAATGTATTAACCTTAATTACCTGTAAATTTAAATATAGAAATGGGAACCAATATAAAATATGGTAGAGTTTTCTTGGTATTTGGAAGTTAAATATCCCCTTTGGACTGAGTAATTCCCATAAAGTCTGATGGATTTCAAGGAGTGAGGAATGACCCTACAGAGATCCTGAATTATTGTTACTTTGGGTAATTGACTCTTAGAGGTAATTAAAACAAATATAATAAAATAAACAATTATGATCTTATTTGCTGCTAATGTAATTAGGACATGAAAGTGGATTGGTTATTTGAAGTCTCTGTTGTAGTCAATTAATTTAGTATCATCAATAAGGTAGATAATTATTTATCTCTCATGTAATAGTCAGGGAAGGAGTTGCAGAATGGCAGTGGGGCCAGAGATGATGAAGCAGATCTGTCATAGTTAACAGAAGCTCCCGAGGTTGTTTGAGTTATCACCACTTCTCAACTGGCAGGAAGACAGGTAGAGGATATCGAGGGCAGGCATGTTTAAGTAGATGACTGGAAAGTGGCACATATTTTTGTTAAGATCCTGTGGCCATACCCTCCCCCAAACGAGGGTGGGCAGTGTAGTTTAGTGGCGTGTTCTCATCTAATGCTCCAGATGCTCTATTCTCATAAGGAAGAAGAGGGCACAGACAGGAGGGGGAAGTCCATAGTCTCCATCACCAGCATAAATAGGTAAAGGGGAAAAGAGAATCTGCACTACACAGAAGATCATATATTTCATTGACAGAAAATCTCTCTCCTGGTAATCCAGACTCATAATGAATCGCAGTTACTCACTTCATCCTTTGAGATCGTGAATATAAAGAGTAAGAAACACTGAAAATAGAAGACAAAGATGTAGGGTGACATGCCCAGGATTGTAAAACTTTTATGAATGAAATATATACTTTGTTGAATTTCTGAATTAGATCATGCCTGTTTACTTTGATCTGAGAATTTTGCTACCACAAAGCCCCAAATCATGAACATTAAATCAAATCTGGTGAGAATGATACTTTCTCAATCATCCAGCATTTGATTACTTATAACAGGGGAGAAACAACTTAGCCAGAAATGCTTTCACTATAGTCACCCCTTAGTGCCTTTGCATCTTCAGGGAATCTATAATCAGAGGCAGCCTAACACATAATAAACCAGTGGTAACTACAGCCTATAGTACACGTCCCTGATTTTCACCCCTTTCACGTCTCTGCATTCATCACTAGTACTGCTTTTTCTATTCATATATCCTTCATTATTCCTTGTTGCCATTTTATTTTATTTTATTTTTCCATAGATTTTATTTGTTTATTCACAAGAGCCACACAGAGAGAGGCAGAGACATGGGCAGAAGGAGAAGCAGGCTCCCTACGAGGATTCTGATGTGGGACTCAATCCCAGGACCCTGGGGTCACGAGCTGAACCAAAGGCAGATGCTCAACCATTGAGCCACCCAGGTGCCCCTGCCTTCTCATTCTGGTTATTATTTATCTTCCACATATGGGAAAATAGTTTTGCAGCTAACTCATATCTTAAAATTTGGGCTCATTTATCTTTCTATAATGTCCACAAGCAGTTCTTCCTGTTGTTGGTGCAGATTCTTTTTTTCTTAAGTTCACCTGCCTTACAATTCCCCAAATCCTTGTCTATATAAAAAGATAAAAATGAGTATATCTATACGCATATATTTGATAGAATATAGAAAATACCTTATGTATCCGTAGGGCTTTATGCCATTACTTGGGTACTATTTTGAAGTTCTTATGAAAGATGTGGAAAAATCAGATTTCGCCCTAAAAAATTAAATTATAAAGTTAAGACATAGCAAGCTAGAGCTTATATAATTTAAATCATGAAAAAGAAACACACTAGCTCCCAGGCTCTTGTACCTTGAATGTGTCCTAAGTGAATGCATTGAAAAATATAAAGTGTCTGTCAACTCAAAGATTGGCTCACAATTGAAGAATGCAAAGAATGAAGAAAGAATTATAAAGCAATATTGTCAATGCCTAAAGTAAGCCCTTCTCAGAGAAAGGGAGGCGTTAGTAAATAGACTTTGACTATTTCCCATCCTGTTAACAAAACTAGCATAAATATGAGATACCTGCATCTGACAATATGGTCTTAGAACATTAAAATTCAATTTGTCTCTCTATTTTCCTGATTTCATATTTACCCCAAACTTTCAGATGTCAATTGGCTTCCCATATATCTTGCTATAAGTATTTGCATACATATAATATTTATACTTCTCATTGACAATATATTGACATTCTGTTGGTCTTTATATAACAGGAGCCTGTCTTTAAGGTCCTGGCCATTTTTTTCCCTAACCAGAAAGATTCCTTAGGCCTTCCAGGTGGGGGATAGATCTGGAATGTGGCAAGCCATTGAAGTCTTGCCTGGTTTTGCTCACCTCTCATTATGCTTCTCTGCATTTCATAAATCAGAGTGCTCACCATAATACCTGGGGAACTTTAAGAAACTAATTTAAGAAGAACAGAGATTTCTGTACTTCACTCCAGACCTGCCAAATCAAAATATTTGTTGGTAGAACCCAAGAATCTCTATAAAGTCACCTTAGTCAACCATTTATAGTTAATATAAACATAGGTCAGTGACCTATGGTTCTAAAACCACTATGACAATGCGACTGTGCTGCAACTGCCATCTGTTCCTTTTCAAGACGTTTCTGTGATACTTGGGCAAACCTCTATACATGTGCCTCGTTCTTAGAATACACCTTCAGATGTGTATGTATGGTACCTATGTAGACACATAATATACACGTTAAGCTGGTATTACTTATATAGCACCCATATCCATCTTCAGACTCTGTATATAGTCCATGCCCTCAGTGATATTAAATGGAGATTGACTAACAAAATATTGAATTATTGCAACTATTTTTTAAATGTTCCAAATATGTACTGCATTCTTCTGTCAAATGATGCTATTCTATTTTGAGAATAAGCTTTTGGGAGATCTTTTCTGTGCCTTGGAATTCATCAAATATTTAATATCCTGGAAATTGAAGCTAGCATAGTTAGCAAAAGCCATAAGTATAGTGTTCTGCTTAGTACGTACATGGTTGCATGAATCACTTTGATTTACTTGGTTCTACCTAATATTGAATCAAAATTATCTAAGATTATATTTATACAGCCAATGCCGTCGTAAAGATTACATTTGAAGGGCAAACCAGAGTCTATGAAGACTCACCACTGTAAAAAAAGAAAATCAAACTTCAGGATGACTCAACTACCACATAATATTGTAAAAACTTAGAATAAACTGGTCAAGCCTGTACCTTCTTGAGGTACAGCTTTATTTCAACCTGAAGATAGTCTTAGGTAAAGTCAAAGTCCATAAGCAGACCTCAAAATAATATTTTGTCAGGAAGTCTATATAAGATGGATATGATACTGTTTATGTCCTTATTCCTCATACTTCTTTCTTTTTTTTTTAAATTTAAATTCAATATCCAACATATAGTACATTGTTAGTTTCAGGTGTAGAGTTCAATAATTCATCAGCTGCATGTAACACACAGTGCTCATCACATCACGTGCCTTCTTAATGCCCATCACCCAATGATCCCGTCCCCCTACCCACCTCCCCTCTAGCAACCCTCAGTTTGTTTCCTATAGTTAAAAGTCTCTCATGGTTTTTCTCCCTCTCTGATGACTTCCCATTCAGTTTTCCCTTCCTTTCTCTATGATCCTCTGCATTGCTTCTTATGTTCTGCATATGAGTGAAACCATATAATTGTCTTTCTCTGATTGACTTATTTCACTCAGCATAATATCCTTCAATTCTATCCATGTCGATGTGAATGGTATTTGTCTTTTCTGATGGCTGAGTAATAATAATAATATATATATATTCGTCTGTTGATGGACGTCTCAGCTCTTTCATGTTTGGCTGTTGTGGATGTTGCTGCTATAAACATTGGGGTGCAGGTACCCCTTTGGATCACTACATTTGTATCTTTGGGATAGATACCTAGAACTTCCCCTTTCCTACCTAATTACCTTTGTATGACTTCATGGAATCTACCACTTTTTCTACTTCAGATTTCTCCAACTAGAACAAGATCTATTTCAATAAAATGTTACATGCAACATTTCTGGTAAAAATTGAAAAGAGATAAGAAACATACTAAAGTTTATAGAGACTGCCTTCTGCTAAGGTCATGGCGCCAGGGTCTGGGATTGAGACTCCTGTGTCTGATTCCCTGATCAGCAGAGAGTCTGCTTCTCTCCCTTCTCATGTGCTCTCTTTCTCTCTGTCTCAAATAAAGAAATAAAATCTTAAGAAATGAAACAGACTAAAGTTTATAGTTGAAAATTATAAAGTAAATATATCTTCTAATTGTAATCATAGAAGCAACTAAAAACAAAGCTCTTCATAATAGTTACCTGAAAATTAAGATTTATTTAGCAGACTGTTTTAGCATTTTTTTAACTTTCCATAGCTTATGAAGAATCTAATCCATGCACAACTTCTCTAATCTTGAAACATAACTGAAATAGCTGTTGAATTTCTACATCTTACACAGCAAGAAAGCACATTAGGATGGAAAAAAAAGCACAGAATAACACAATGGCAAATATTTTAATGTTTAAAGCCATCATCATAATTAATGCTACAGAAAAGGAGAAAATGACCAAGGCTTATAATGTCTAAGCCCTTACTCTGAGCCTTGCACTGTGAAAAGTACAGACTGGCATTATTCACATAATTTCATTTAATCATTCCCTCATCTAAATATGGAACTAATAGCCCTGTTGTACAGATGAAAGAACTTGAAGAGTATCTTTCAAAGTAGTTGACAGACTGGGTGAAGAAATCAAATATGCTAGTATACAGTCGCTACTGTGTAATTCAAGATTTCCAAAAGGAGAAAAAAATGTATTTCTCAGGAGAAAGGAAACTGAAACTTTCAGAAAACTGAAAACTTAAACTTGTGGGAACTTCCAGCAGAGAGAAATTTTGCTTACAGGACATTATCAAAAGGACAACACATCCTAACACACTTGAAGTAAACAAGTGAATTTCCCTTCTCCTTTATTGTTTTAGAAAATCTTTGTTTTCAAAATGAAAACAAACAAAATAGAAAAATATAGAAAATGGATGTTTCTTCCTGTCTTGGACCTCCTGTTCTCCCCTCTCTCAGTTCCCAGCCTTTAGAGGTGATCACTTTCTCATCCCTGTTTACTTGGTAGAGTGTCCTTCTATCTGTGCCTTTATATATTATTTAAACAACTTGGTATTTTTTTCAAGCTATCCAGTGAAAGAAATTCTGTGGAATTTTATCTAAATATTCAGCTTTCTGGTCTAGTTCACCTTAACTCAAAGATAAACTGTTAAACTATGGCTCAAATGATTTAATTTCATATCGTTTGGACAATCCTCCATAAATATTTTATTAGTCAGTCAAATGCTTATAGAATACATATGGGTGTAAGATATTGTGGCCACCAGGTCCAGTTTATTTTTGCATTGCTTTACTCAAAATATTCATGGATTAATCTAGGCAACATTTAAATAAAAACAGTACTGACTGGGATTGACTAGTGTGAAGAAAGAGCAGTGGGTAAATGTCAAGAGTTCAAAGGCAGAGAGGTATCTTTTAGGTGATGGGGTCAGGGATTAATGGGAAAGGTGGTGAAGTAAAAACTGAGCTGCCTTCATTGGAAGGGTTTTGGCTGTGAGGGGAAGCCTTAGGAAGAAAGACAAATGCACTATTGAGAGAAAGTGAAGACACAGCAAAGAAAGATGGGCTGAAGAGAAGAAATCAAAAGGTAAAGAGGAAGCCTAATGAAGGTTGGTAAAGAATGGCTAATAAGACTTTAGATACCAAACACCCTTGCTGGGGCAGTGTTTTAAAATTATTTTTAATGGAAGGAGGTTTAGAGGATTTCTGGAAGTGTCTTAGAAACCTGACGGCAGAGAGTATGGCCAAATAGACAGGATTCTGAGCCATCTTCTGGGCCTTATGGACTAATAAAGGAGAAGAACTCTGGTCTACAGTGATAGTGATAGGTGGTGATTTTTCCCACTTTAAAGAAAATAAAAAGAATAATTGTCAGTTGAGAAACTACATGAACAGGGTTGCAGCTAGTCTTTAGGGAATGAAACCGAGGATTAGAGTATTGCTAGAACATACCTGTTTCTTCTGCTTCGTGTAACTGCTTGCAGTACGCAGCATGTGATTACTTTGTGTTAAGATAGTTCTCATCAGACAGACTTGGCTGCCTGCAACTCCTGTATCTTAACATCTCATGGCATCACGATTAGGGAAGTGATTGTTTCCTATCAAGGTCCTATTTGAAAAATTGCAGCAAAGTTATTTTTCTGGGCCAGGTGTCTACCCCTAGGATGGTTAAATGTGATCAGAGGAGAGCGGAGTATAACACAAGTTGGCCCATCTAGTTCTATTCTCATGCTCACTCAGCGCACTATCTGCACTGAAACCCTCTCTGCTCTTCAAACTCGCCAGGCCTGCTCCTAACAGGTCTGATATTAGCTTTTTTCTGCCCTCAATACCAGACAGTATGAAATGGGAAAGTAATAGAGTTGAGGGTGTGTGGTGCTCGATGGGTTTGAGCCATGTCTAAACGCTAGGTAATGATTAAGTTAAAGGAGTTCTGATGATTGCGGCCTACTAAAAATATTAATATTGTATATTTTCCTCTTGTTTAGAATTCTTTGTTTGCTATATTGGCAGAATAACTCTTAGGAGGGCTTTGACTTATTAGATGTCAGCATTGGCTTCTGCCTTTAATATATAATTTGTATAATGCTTTTCAGTTGATGTGTGGCTTTGTGATATTTTTCACATAATAAATATGTGCCTCATAGATAACAGTCACTGTCCCAGGTCGTAGGGATTCAGAGGTACATAAAGCTATGTGGGATGGAGCAAAGAATATATAATAAGGAAATAGATAAGACAATACTAGATAGTGATGAACGCTGTGAAAATAAGGAGATAAGATAAATGACTGCTAGTGGTTTTAGATCATGTTATCAGGAAAGACTTCTTTGAGGTTTTGAAGGCGAAATGTATAGAAGGAACTACTATATGACAATGAGAAAAGAACATTCCAGACAAAGGAATAGTTAGGGCAAAGGTCCTAAAGAGAAAAGAGCATTCATTTGTTCATTCATTCATGGGTCCATGCTACAAATACTTGTTGGATCTCACTGTGTAGTAGGCCTTGTTTTAGGTATTAGGATTTAACAGTGAACAACACAGAGATCTCTGCCCTTGTGTACCTACATTTCGGGAGTGGAGACAATAAAGAATAAGCATAATACATATGTTATATTTCATATAGGAGATGAATAACTGCTATAAAAATATGCCCGACAAGGGTGGATTGAAGCACAAGTGGCAGCGTAGGTGGGGAGGCTTGGAGCAGGTAGATTTCAATATGAGGTAGACCACATTGAGAAGACATTTTGGACAAAGACTTAGAAATGGTGGGGATATTCAGTATCTCATAGAATCCGTGGAAAATTGGTGGCAAGAACGTACCTCAGAACAAAGATGGGAACCAAGTGACACCACACGGCAGAAACAGTCTAGCATGAGAATAGCTTGGGTAGGAACGCGACTGACAGCAACGCCACCATTGCTGAATTTTTGCCGTGGACCCTGTGCTAGACTCCTGCTACCCTCTATGTGGGTACTTGCTAAACTCTCCCTGTGTTTTCTGATCACGGTCACTAGATTTTAAATTCCAAGGAGGAGCAAAATTTTTGATTAGGTCTTTTTCCTTTCCCAGATGAGGCAAGAGAAACACCTAGATTCTTTGGCTCTGATAGTGGAAATCAGGAGCTTGCTTTCTACAGAGCCTTATAAAACGGGAAATTCCTCCAAAAAGAATTATCTCCAGACTCAGATAACAGATAAAATGACAGATATCAGCTAAAATTCTTTTCTATTATAGTTTTTCCATTTCTTAAATATAATAGGAAGTGTCAAAAGCCACAATCAACTTGAAATTGAGTTAAAATCTGACTCTAATGTGGATTATGTATGAAACAAAGTTCCGACATTTATCCTAATATTTGCAATATATTAACTCTTTAATTTTGATATTCAACGATAGTTTAATCATGCTATAGTTTAGCATAATTTATGTTACCTATTTGACACTTTTGATTTTTATAAAACATTTATAAAATCGTGTCTCTGTATAAAAAAACTACCTGATTTTCAATTTTCAGCTTTAAATAGCCCTCTCTGAAATATCTGACCTCTGAAAGCATAATACAAAGAAAGTAAATCACAAAACATCTTATTATCTTCCTTGTATTGGACTATCAAGTTTCTCTTGGTCTTCAGAGATTCCTTAGCTTCCCAAAGTCTATATTGTTATGCTTTCCACTGGAGATTCTCAGATTTCAGTAATTGGAGCTCATTGCCAACCCTTTTCTGATAACTTCCTGAAGAATATCCAAAAGCCCATTAACATGCAGTGCACTGAGCTGCTTCAGGGTTTGCAACTGTATTGGAGAAACAGAGAACACTTATACAATTCCTCTGGGGTGTGTATAAATCTCTTCAACTCCTGATATGTATGCCGCATTAATAACTAAAGCCAGGCAGGATGGAGCAATTGTATAAGAAAAAGAATATTAAGCTTTTTCTCTTCTAAACATTGCTACAGTCTCTAAATCTCCATTTTACAATAAATACATAAACTTTTGGCTTGATACTTCACAAATTTGACTGCTTTTCCTTTTTTCTTAGAGATATGTCCTTCGAATTACTTAACAATCCATAATATTTTGACCGTCTCCACTATTTGTTGTGTGTAGCCTGTGTGCAAGATGCCAAGAGTTAGGTACCTCTTCTGCTTCTTAAATGCTCCAAGCAATAGCCAAATGGCCATGACCATGGACCTTGACATTTCTTGCTCCTTTTACGTGATTACTTCTCCTGATTTCTGATTCTTGACTCTAAATAGTAGGTGTTTAGTGCCTCTCCTACTTGATGCCCAGTCTAAATGTATCTTCTCAATGTCATTGTCTCTTTGATAATAGACTGAAAGGTTTCGTTTAAACTTAGTTTTCCACTCTTGTCCCAGACGTGACTGCCCAGCCACTTTGTTCACTTGAAGCAACACAACTGGTAGCATTCCCAAGTTCCCAAATGATTGTCCTGTTTATCCTCCTTGAAGGCTATGTGCGACGTCTAATTTCCTTACTCAAGAGCAAACCTTATTATGATTAGTCTATCGGAAGAATGGAAACCAAGCCCTCCTTTTCATGTGTAGTGCGGTTTCATAGTTTCATCAACTGACTATTAAAGTTTCCTGATGAAGACTTACAATGAGATCCTAAGTCCTCAAGATTTGGAGGTTTATTTTCCTCTTACTACTTAGCAAAAAGAATTTTTTTAAGTAAAATTGTGAGATTATGCAAGAAACTCTATTTGGGGAGTCAGAAGTTTCTGAAATTAAGAATATGGAACATAAAGAGAATGAAACTCCTCCTAATTCCTGCCACTTCCTTAATAAGGTGGAAATGGCTGAAGTAGACTTGAAACCCCCCTAGTATCTTCTGTAAATACGGCTACAGTGTACTTTTTAAATTTAATGTAATTTTAAATTCTAACCAGCTAGATTTCATCTACTGTCTGACTTGATTTTCACTGTCCTAATTTTAACAAACTTCCCCCTGAATTAAAATGAGCTATTCTCATTGTTGTTATGAGCAGATTTGCATCATGTTGAGAGCTTCTAATGTCAGATGTTAAACCAATATTTTATGGATGGATGACACATCTGAGGAAAACAGAAAGAAATGTCCTTCTTCTGGAAAATAAACCAATTCCAGGAAATTTTTCTATGTAACAAATCTCCCCAAATTTGGTGGCTTACCAGCAACCATTTATTACTTTTCACAAGCAGTCCCGTCATCTGAGTCCAGTCCTACATCTGCTGATATAGGTGGGTTCCATTTGGCAATTGTCCTGGTTTCAGCTGAGTTCACCCGCACATATGGGGGCAGCTAATGGTCAGCTGATTTGGTCTGGTCTGGCAAGGTTTGACTTGGTTCCAGAGATTTCTCACTCTCCTGGGACTGGGCACCAGCAGGGGCACATCCTTCTCATGGTAACAGCAGAAATGCAAGAAATTGAGGCATTTTACAAGCGTCTTCTTACATCATGCCTCTTGAAGTCCTATTGACAAAGCGGACTACATGGCCAATCTAAGACTTCAGGTGAGGAGGAAGCCGCACCTACAGCGAAAGCCATGGCAAAGCTACTTGACAAAACAAGTTGATACAAGAAGGAATGAAGAATTAGAATCATTGCTACAGCCCATCATACCATTTATCATGGAGAAAAATGAATATCGAGATCTTTCTATAGGTATTCCTACTTACCTATTTATAATTTGTCAGCAAGGTGTGGATAGCAAATATAAGGTTTTACTGTATCAAAAAACTATTAGGTTTTTATAAAGGTGAAATGAACTATGGAATTCAGAAATTAATTCCACTTATTAGTGATTTGGGTAAATCTAAAGGGGAAACACATCTTCTAAGCTACTCCTCAAATGTTTCCAAACATGAATCGGTCGGCGATATAACTAACTACAAGCCTTTGGAGAACTCTCCTGTAGGCTAATAGGAATTGGCAAGCAGAACAAATAGGTAAACAGCAAAAATCCTAAGGACCTGAACTGCACCAGTGACATCATTACATCGCTAGTGTTTCTTTCTATGGATTGCAAATATAATTGCAGCTTTTAACTTTCTCTCTCCATTCCCATTTGTCTTATCTATCAGGCGTCCAGACAAAAGCCTTACAGAAAAATTAACTTTCGTGAGAATGCTTACTATTTCTTGTGCGCTGCTGTGTGTCAAGGTATTCTGCGAGACACTTTACATTTTCTCTAATCCCTCCACAAAAGTGCATGGTACATACAATTCTCAGTCCTTTACAGAGATGATACTAAGGCATGAGAATTTAAGTAACTTGCCCAGAGTCCCACATAGGAAATAATGAGAACAGAATTCATACTTAAGGTAGTTTAATTCAATTTAATTTTAATTTTAATTCAGTTTAATGTGCTTAGGTAACATTGGTTTTATTTGTAATATAATGAGTATATCTATATTGAACCAATTAGTGGAAATAGAATGAGGTCTAGGCTGCTGCTACACACACCACGCAATGGGGGCAAGAAGAAATATGTTTGTTACAGGGTAGTGTGCTCAGATGCACATGGGGACACACCTGTACAATTTTAATGGTAAATGGACAAATGCCAGCAGCCCTAACCTGAAAAAGCCATGGTGCCCCGGTGGCCCAGAGCCACAGAATTATGCCCCGAGATGAGTAGAAGTGCTAAGTAATGTTAAGAAGACTCTAGAATGGCAGTTGGGAAGGGAACCAAGAAGCCTCTATTGGTGGTGGCTCAGAAGCTGGTTTCATCTCACCGGCCTTCTTCTGCGAAGTTTCCCTCAAAAGGAGAGGTCCGCCAGGATGAACATGAGGAGGTGAATTGAGTTTTGCAGGAATTGAAATATAGTGGAAACTCTGACACGCCACCTGGATATTTGCTCTGTATGGACTTCGCGCTCCAGCTACTGAGGCTGCTGTGGGTAGACGGCCCTCGGCAGCCAGCTCCTACAGGGATCAGCCTTCCATGCATGCACCTACCTTGAAAAAAGTACTTCCCTTTCCAGGACATTCCACATCCAGTCGCTGATTGAACTGAGAATGACCGTTGAAGACCAACTTGGGACAACTCCGAAGAGCTGTCCCAGCTCCAGACCTCACCATGGCTAAGCTGAAGCTCTTGTCACCACCTGACTTTTTGCTCTTCACAATCTTCTTTTTTCTACTCCTGCCCCAGGTGTTGATTCCAAAGGTGCTTTAGTACATATCCTAAGCACTAAACTCTAACTCAGAGTCTATTTGCTGGGAATCTAACCCATGGCAAACACAGATTACTTTGCAAAACATACAACAATGTGAGGCACTCCCATTTACAAGTTTATACAGGATTAAGAAACATTTTCCCCAAAGCAGCAACAAAAGCTGCACTCTTTTAAAATATACACCTAAGTTATAACACAAGATTTTTCAGAGTCCCAAACTTCGCCTTTTGAGTTGTTTCATATTTTAGCCTCTGGAATAATGAGTGCAAAACCAAAAGGCCATTAAGGTTTTCCATGAAAAAGAAATCAGCTTCCAATAAAGAGAAATTCAATCCACTTCGATGAGTAGGACTTAACTACTAAATGTTAATTTTGTAATTTTAATTTGAATTCTCTTTTACTCACCTTTTTTAAAGCATTTTTTTTGTTAGCTTCAAGTTTTTATTTAAATTCCAGTTAGTTTACACATAGTGTAATATTAGTTTAGGTAGTAGAATTTAGAAGTTCATCGCAAAATCCAGTGCTCATCTCAATTGACCTCCTTAACCGGGCATCCCTTTAACACGTCCTCCCACCCATCTCCCCTCCAGCAACCCTCACTTTGTTTTCTATAGTTGACACTATTTTATGCTTTGCCTCCCTCTTTTATTCCCACTATGTTCATCTGTTTCTTGAATTCCACAGATGAGCAAAATCATATGCTATGTCTTTCTCTGACTTATGTCACTTAGCGTCGTACATTCTAACTCCATCCATATTGTTGCAAATGGCAATATTTCATTCTTTTTGAAAGGCTTGAGTAATACTCCGTTGTATTTGTATATGCCTCTTCTTTATCCATCCATCCGTCAGTGGGCATTTGGGGTCTTTCCATAATTGGGCTATTGTTGATAATGCTGCTATAGACATTGGGGGGGGCATGTACTCCTTCAAATCTGTATTTTTGTATCCTTTGGGTAAATATTTACTACTGCAATTGTTGGGTCATAGCACAGTTCTATTTCTAACTTTTTGAGGAACCTCTGTACTATTTTCCAGAGTAGGTGTGACAGTCGGCATTCCCACCAACAGTGTAAGAGAGTTCCCGTTTCTCTCCCTCCTCTCCAATACTTGTTCTTTCCTTATTACTTTTTTCCATTCTGACTGGTGTGAGGTGGTATCTTATTGGTGTTCTGATTTGTATTTCCCTGATGATGTGGAGCATATTTCCATAAGTCTGTTAGCCATCTGGATGTCTTCTTTGGAAAAGTGTCTATTCACGTCTTCTGCCCATTTCTTTCTTTTTCTTTCTTTTTCTTTCTTTCTTTCTTTCTTTCTTTCTTTCTTTCTTCTTTCTTTCTTTCTTTCTTTCTTCCTTTCTTTCTTTCTTTTTCTTCTGCCCATTTCTTAACAGGATTATTTGTTTTTGGATGTTGAGTTTGATAGGTGCTTTATAGATATTTGGATACTAACCCTTTATCAGACATGTCATTTGCAAATATCCTCTCCCATTCCACAGGTTGCATTTAGCTTTGTTGATTGTTTCCTTCACTGTGCAGAAGCTTTTTACCTTCATCAAGTCCCAATAGTTCATTTTTGCTTTTGTTTCCCTTGCCTCTGGAGATGCGTCTAGTAAGAAGTTGCTATGACTGAGGTCAAAGAGGCTACTACCTGTGTTCTCTCTAGGATTTTGATAGTTTCCTGCCTCACATTTAGGTATTTCATCCATTTTGAATTTATTTTTATGGATGGTATAAGAAAGTGGTCCAGTTTCATCCTTTTGCTTGTTGCTGCCCAGCTTTCCCAGCATCATTTGTTGAAGACACTGTCTTTTTTCCTTTTTTTTAAAAGATTTTATTTATTTATTAATGAGAGACACAGAGAAAGAGAGGCAGAGACACAGGCAGAGGGAGAAGTGGGCTCCATGCAAGTAGCCTGATGTGGGACTCGATCCCAGGACTCCAGGGTCACACCCTGGGCCAAAGGAGGTGTTAAACCACTGAGCTACCCAGGGATCCCAACATTGTCTTTTTTCCATTGAATATTCTTTCCTGCTTTTCAAAGATTAGTTGACCATACGTTTGTGGATCCATTTCTGGATTTTCTAGTCTGTTTCATTGATCTATGTGTCTGTTTTGTGCCAGTGCTATATTATCTGGATGACTACAGCTTTGTAATATAGCTAGAAGTCCAGAATTGGGATGCATCCAGCATCACTTTTCTTTTTCAGGATTGCTTTGGCTATTCAGCATCTTTCAGAGTTCCATAAAAATTTTAGGATTGTTTGTTCTAGCTCTATGAAAAAATGCTGGTGGTATTTTGCTAGGTATCACTATAAATGTGTAGACTGCTTTGAGTAGTATAGACATTTTAACAATATATTTTTTTCCAATCCATGAGCATGGATTGGAATGTTTCTCCATTTCTTGGTTAGATTTATTTCCAGGTATCTTATGGGTTTTGGTGCAATTCTAAATGGAATTCTTTGATTTCTCTTTCTGCTGCTTCATTATTGGTGTATAGTAACCCAACAGATTTCTGAACATTGATTTTGTATCCTGCAACTTTACTGAAGTCATATATCTATTCTACCAGAATTTTGGTGGATCTTTTGAGTTTTCTATATAGAGTATCAGGTAATCTGTGAATAGTGAAATTTGACTTCTTCCTTGCCAATTAGGATGCCTTTGATTTCTTTTTGTCGTCTCACTGCTGAGGCTAGGGCTCCCAGGACTATATTAAATAACAGGTGAGAGTGGACATCCTGCCTTGTTCCTGATCACAGAGGAAAAGCTCTCAGTTTTTCCCAATTGAAGTGATATTAACTGTGGGTCTTTCATAGACGGTCTTTATGACATTGAGGTAGATTCCTCTATCCCTACTTTTCTGAGGGTTTTATCAAGAAAGGACACTGTATTTTGTCAATTTTTTTCTTTTTTATCTATTGAGATTAAGATAGTGAGCATGTGATTCTTATTCTTCCTTTTATTAATTTGGTGATTCACATTGATTGACTTATGAATATTGAACCACCCCTGAAGCCCAGGAATAAGTCCCACTTGATTATAGTGAATAATTCTTTTAGTGTACTGTTGGATTCAATTTGCTAATATTTTGTTGAAAATTTTGTATCCATGTTCATCAGGGATATTGGCCTGTAATTTTTCTTTTTTGGTCTTTATCTTGTTTGGGAATCAAGGTAATGCTGGCTTCACAGAATGAATTTGGACGTTTTCCTATCATTTCTATTTTTTTTAAGATTTATTTATTTATTCATGAGACACAGAGAGAGAGGCAGACATAGGCAGAGGGAGAAGCAGACTCCCTGCACAGAGCCCGATGCAGCATTCGATCCCAGTACCTGGGGTCATGCCCTGAGCCAAAGGCAGATGCTCAACCACTGAGCCACCCAGGTGTCCCTCCTCCCATTTCTATATTTTGGAACAGCTTGAGAAGAATGTGTATAAACTCTTCTTTAAATGGTTGGTAAAATTCCCCTAGGAAGCCATTTGGCCCTGAACTTTTATTTGTTGGAAGATTTTTGATTACTGAATCTTCTTTGCTGTTATAAGTCTGCCCAAATTTTCTATTTCTTACTGTTTCAGTTCAGTAGTTTATATATTTCTAGGAATTTATCCATTTCTTCCAGATTGCCCCATTTGTTGGGATATTATTTTTCATAATACTCTTTTATAATTGTATTTCTGTGGTGTTGGTTGTGATCTCTCTCCTCTAATTCATGATTTTATGTATTTGAGTCCTTTCTCTTTTCTTTTCTTTTTTTTAAAGATTTTATTTATTTATTCATGAGACACACACACAGGGAGAGAGAGACAGAGAGAGAGAGAGAGAGAGACAGGCAGAGGGAGAAGCAGGCTCCATGCGGGGAGCCCGATGTGGGACTCGATCCCAGGTCCCCAGGATCATGCCCTGGGCTGAAGGCAGTGCTAAGCCACCCAGGGATCCCCTCTTTTTTCTTTTCTTTTTGATAAGTCTGGCTAGAAATTTATCTATTTTATTAATTCTTTCAAAGAACCAACTCCTGGTTTCATTGGTTCATTCTACTTGTTTTTGTTTGTTTCAATATCATTTGTTTCTTCTCTAATCTTTATTATTTCCTTCCTTCTACTGGCTTTAGGCTTCTTCTGTTGTTCTTTTCTAGCTCCTTTAGGTGTAAAGTTAGGTGACATATTTGAATTTTTTATTTCTTCTTGATGTAGGGCTATATTGCTATGTACTTCCTTTTTGCTGCATCTCAAAGGTTTTGGAGTATAGCGCTTCCATTTTCATTTGCTTCCATGTATTTTTAAAATTTTGTCTTTAATTTCCTGGTCAACCCAATTCATTCTCTCATAGGGTGTTCTTTAATTTCTGTTTGTGTGTGGTCTTTCCAAAATTTTTCTCGTGGTCGACTTCAGGTTTAATACCATCTGCCTACCCTGCTGTGCAGTGCACCTGTGTTCAATCCCAGGCAGGCTGGCTGTTTTAATGCTCTATATTTTAGGGGCTTGGTGTATCCCTGGTCTTCTGGAGGAAGGTCTCCCTGAGTCGAGCTAGTGCAGGTGTGTCTCAGAAGGGCAGTCTTAACCAATGCAAAGCTTAGAGCTTGGAGTAAAGCACAGCAAAAAGCCAGTGTCCAGTTTAGTCACCCTCAGCAGGTGTCTCTGCACCTATGTTGAGGAGCAGGGGAGTGCAATGGTACCTACTATGTCTTTTGTCCACTGAGAAACAATGCCACCTCTCTTGGATGTGCTCCAAGAAGAGGGAACCATCTCTCCCATTACATCCTAGGAAATCTTCAGATCTAGCCATCCATTATTAGTGGGCTATCTGCCTTCCTTCTCCATAGGAACACTGCAGGACTCCACACCAGCCATGATGAAGACCTCAAAAACTCTGGTCTTTGAGCTCCACTGGTTGTAAAACTTATATTAATCAGCGCGTCTCATGTCCCCAGTCAATGGTTTTAGGGAAGTGTTTTCTTTGTGTGATCCTTTGTGCACTAACCTCTCTCTCTCTCTCTCTCTCTCTCTCTGTCTCTCTTTCTCTCTCTCTCTCTCTCCATAATCAGGACTTCTGATCCCTTCCGCACTAAATCACATCCCACACCCCCTACCTTGCACAATGTGACTTCTGCTTTTCTTCTAGTTATGCAATTTTTTTTGGCTAGTCCTCAGATTTATTTCTTGGGTATTCAGAATGATTTCATATTTATCCAGCTGCATTTAAGGGATGAGGCAAGCCTAGGGTCCTACTACTACTCTACCATTTTAGCCCCTTCACCTGCTTCCACTTCTCATTTTTCGTTTTTTTTTTCTTTTTTTTTTTTAAGATTTGGCATTGCATTAGTTGAGCAAATCTATATCTAAAGGGAGAAGACCTTGCTAAACCTAGCAAGCACAATAGATAGCAACCATCTGTCTCATCTAATAAAATTACCAAGTGTTGCTCCTGCAGCTTCTATTAATAAAGTTATGGTGCAGGGGGTGTGCGGAAAAGTGTGGAACTAAGAACCTGGAAATTAATTTTATGTTCTTTCATGAGATCACAATTTCCTAAAAGGTTTCCTCATTTCTTAAAGTAAAATTCTTTGCAATTTTTTAGCCTATTACAGTTCATCTAATTCTCCAAGGGAAGAATATTTTCTTACCATTTTCCCCCCTCTCTGTCAAGTAAAGGTATGACATACTTCTTCGTCTAAACAAAATGATAGCAGTGCCAATAGAAATGAGAAAATTCCAGGAAGGGGGGATGGGGCATGAGATAGCTTAAGAGAAAATGGAATTTGATGCACAGAGCATCTAATAGAATAAGACGCAATAAAAATGTCAGGTGTTAGTAATTGAAGTAATCATCAAAATATGTGGCCTTTGTAAAAATGAATTTGAATAGGACTTTTTGTCTATCATCAAATAATAAAATTATTACTATTTTATAGTAGTTGGTGGATCATACATATGTTTAAATAAGAGGTCATTTGAAATAAAAATAAATAATGTAATTACTTAATTTCATAAAATATTTTTGAAAATAATAAAGCAAGAAGAAAAGAGTATCTTAGTTTGTTTCGCTACCATGACAGCAACTTTAGGGTTTATTTATCATGGTGTCTCTCAGAATGTCACTCCTTTTCACCATGTCTTCACAAAGAAGAAATCTATCATTGTCAGGCTTTATTGTAAAAAATATTCATAATTTCAAGCAAAGTAAAATAATTCATTTCATCAATCCATGTATATTGAACACAAAGGAAAGGGATTCCTTCAATAAAAAAGAAATATCTTTACAGGACTGTTAAACACATTCAAATAACTATCATAATTAAGATTAAATCAAGAATAGGAGGTTTATTAGTATCTTATATAATGACTATGGATATTTATTTTATTTTCCAAATTATCATATTTATACCATCAGTTTTGAATTAATTCACATTTATATTTTAGCTAAGAAACTGGATAAAAAGAAGGAGTTTCTATATGTGCAGGGATGCACATATAAAAAAAACACAAGACTGAGAAGGTCCAGGCAGTGTCTGACCTGAGGATTTTGCCTTGAGACATGTGAAATAGCCATTGAAAATTGAATATTTTCGTTATTGCTTCTAGAAAGGATCCATCTGGATTGCTTTGAGGAGTGTTAGTAGGTCAAGGTGAGAGGAGATTTAATTATCTCTGCCTCTCCTGTCTAGGTTTGTCTATTTTTTTTTATTAATAGTCTTTTAGATACTCATTTTCTCTCAGAAATGTCAACTCCAATGCCCTATAAGCAATTGGAAATTGAACACTTCTTCAAATAGATTATTCATTATTGGCTTGATAAGTGTAGAATCTCTTCAAGATATTCAAATTGGCTTCAGTTAAAAATGAATTTTTGTATGGGATTTGAGTTGGTGAGTGTTTTTGCAGTTATAGTGTTATGTGAACATTGTAATATCATTTAAAGTTGTTTTCAATTTGAGGAAGAAAGGATCATTAATTTGAAATTGTTCTCACTTAATAAAACTCAAAATGCTCAAAACACTACTGCTGAATAGCAAATCTGAGACTGGCTCTCCCAAATTCAAACCACAATTTTGACCATTAGCTTACTGGAAATGTAGTGAAAAGGTCAGCAGGACACTGAAATCAAATAGGAATTATCTTGAAATTATTGTCAAGATTATCTTGAAATATCTAGAAAGGTATTGGATATAAAGGGAGTTTGGAATTCAAATAAAGGACCTGAGTGGCATAATTCTGCAGGTAAGGGTGTGGTAATAATTTCTTTGCTTTTATAATCTTGCTATAACTTCACTAAGCTCCTATGTAATGTCTTCACTGAATTTTCTAAAAATTGCATCATTCAGAGGCTCTGAAATTTCCTCATTTTTGGCAATCATTCACTTTTGAATGTTCATATCCTAACATTTGTTTTCCTTTTCTCTTTTGTACTGTCTGTAAATCAATTCAATAGAAACTCCTTTGGGATTATTCATCTTCCCATCAGGTGAGATAGTCCCTGATGAGAATTTTTTGGGTTTTGGTGTGGAGAAAAGACCAGAATGATTTATAGGCCGTTGGGAATATTCCTTATGATACAAAGTTGAGCATAAATTCTTTAACTGTAATGGCTAAAATTATAACAGAGTGACTTTGTAGAGAGTAACCTAGGGAGCTCTAAAAGAATACCGGGTTCTCCTCCCATATACTTGGACAACTGCATCAGAATCATTGTGTTAGGATCATAGCATACGTATTTTCAAAATTTTCCCAGGTGATTCTGAAGCACCATGAAAACTGAGAATCACTATCTTAGTTTTGAGTCTTACCAACTGACTGAGATTTTCAGATAAAGGGCTACGCAAAGTACAGTCTCTCCTCATTATTTCCCGAACAGAAAAGTGGCTGTAAATATGGCTCTGTCTTGCTTTTTCTTCTGTTTTGAAATAAACTGTTAGGTTAACAGCAAAACTGAATGGCAGTCTAGAGGGTGCCCACATACTCCCTGCTCCCTCGCGTAACCTTCTCCACTACCCACATTTCATACCAGAGGGGGAAATCTGATACAATCAGTCAACTTTCAATTGAATCCATTTTGAGGAGGAAAGATGGGCTGATTTTTAGCATTTTCTTTACATACTGTTTCCTCTTGTCTGAAAATAATGAGAAAAATCATACAGTCATTTCCAAGCAGAACATTCTAGGAAGAATAATATTTTGAAGTTAAACTAACAGCTAATCAGGTGATTTTTCTTTTTCCTGTCTCAAGGCCTGCATGTGCTTTGGTATGAGGCCACTGTCACAAATATTGCCACCATCCCCATAGTTGCAACTAGGCCAATACAAAAGGACATTGAGCCCTTCAAGAACTTTTGTGAACTCATCTTTAAATGTCACCAGAAGAAACTGATTATCATATTATTTCCAAGATAACATGTTTGTTTTCCTCATTCTACTGAAAGCTCATTTTCTTTGATGATGGCCATCTCTGTGGCCTTAAGGATCCCATCTTTCCACGGACAAAGCATCTCTTCTTTAAAGTTAGAATGTGGAGGGAGCCCTGTGTTTAACTTAGAGACTACTATATACCATCAATATATGCTTATTTCTGAGTGAGTTAGACGTGTTATTACTAGTCTCAATTTGATTATATGTTCTGTTAAAAAAGGATATATGTGTTTAAAAATTTAAGATTTAAAACTTGAATTAATCCTTTTCATTTTGTTATTGAATCTTTCAATTATAATTCATAATTTCAGACCAAGGGCTAATGAGATAAACAATTACTGCTGCGATTTAACATGAGATGATACTTCAAATCAGTATTAGAGAGAGCAATACTTATGTCACATTTGAATTTTGTTGTAAGGTTGATAAAAGGGAGCATAAAAATTACATGAGAAATAAAAATTCTGGTTTTATTCGGCAGCATTTTAAAATGGGGTATTTATTTTAAATATTGATGTTTTTAAAATTTGAATATATTTCAACTTAATATTTGAAAATATGTTGTCATGGCCTGCTGAGTTAAATGAAACACGTATTAATATAGATTTTAGCTACAACTCACCATACCAAATCTCTGTGATAACAATATGTAGTATAGCATAGATGAGATGTTTCATGCTTCTAGGAATACATGGTGCCAGGAATATCAATAGAAAATAATCATGTAATACACAGTAAATTTTTTTAAAGATTTTATTTATTCATTAGAGACACAGAGAGGGAAAGGTGCAGAGACACAGGCAGAGGGAGTAAATATTTTAAGTAAGTGTTAGCTACCCAGTCCCAGATCACCATAATTAATTAACTGAAACATTGTCATAATTTTTAATATGTGAACTCTGAAGTATTAAAATATATTAATTTTATCAACAGCTTATTATAGTGTCTAAGTGCCAAGTAAAAATGGCTATTCAGTAGCATAAATTAATAACCAGTTATGAAAATATTGATAACTTGGAAAAAGAAAGTTGAATATTGCCTTATCTCTGAACCCCAACTGCACATTGTAGTGCTAACATGTGGATGGGTGTCATCAGAGGCCAATTAATAAAGAATTTCTGGAGTCTGGGGTTCAAGCATTGATCCTTTGTTAAGCTCCCACCAATGACTAATAGCATTCGAGTTGGCAAATTTATCCTTAGAGAAACAAACACATCATATTTTTCACCCATATTTTGAATGGAAAGAGTGGATTTCCATACTGAAACTTTTTTTCTCTTGTTAAAGAATGGAACTGACTTGAGTTGCAAATAAGCCAATTTCACAGATGGCTCCTCCTCTTAGTAACCACAGAATATGAGTTGTCAGTTTTTATGTGTCTCCCATTCTTGATTTCTTCTTGAAATGAAGAAATTTCCTAGATTAAACATGAAATCTGTTCAGCTCTGAATTTCTAGGTTTTTAAGCCATTAAAGGAAGAAGCTACTTTGTAACTCAGCAACCTTGAGCTGATTAATCTTTGCAAACAATTGCCTCATCAGTAAACTAAGTTATTTGTGGGTATTGCTAAATAATTCTATGTAGTAAACTTAAGTCTTTGGCTTGCATATTTTTGTTATGTTAAAAAATACAAATGGAAGACTGAAAAAAAATGGAGTTATCTAGAAAATTTAGATCAAAATTATTTAATTTCTAAAGGAAATGTACCAGAAATAAAACACTTATTGCCTTTAAAATATCTATAATATCTATAATGCCTTTAACACATTGAGCTTTCTCAATTTCCCACGTGTGTAAAGTCTGACTATAAAGAGGAGACTATCTAGGGATAAAAATTTCACTATGTAAACTCGTTCCTTGCGTAATGATAAGGTATGGTGTATCATATTTTAAAATTCAGTTTTGATCCTTCCATTAATATAAAAGTATCTATGTCAGAGACCTAAAAAGACTTTCAAAAATGTATTCACAGAATAATTTATTAAATATCTGTGTTGGTGCTCTGCTGGGCACTGACGATAAAGAAAGAAAAGAATGTAGTAATGTAGTACCACTTTTTAAGGAATATAGGACAGATTATAGAAATTTGTATATTTATATAATTCCAACAGAGGTATTGATAATATGATTTAGGGCTATATAATAACTATGGGTCTATGTGAGTTAGAGAAGATAGAGGAGAGGTAATGCATCAGGGAAAAGGGTAAAGCAAACATTATAGGGTAGAAGGCAGCATATAAGAAATAAAGATTTTAACAACTCTAAGGAAGCCTGCTTAGGTTTAGGGAATTCAGTTTGCAGGGTCACTTGGTGCTTGTATAAGAGGAGATAATTCTAGAAAAGAAGGTAAAGTGATAATATGAAGGCCTTTACATGCTAACTATAATTTTAGACTATATGCTTGACACTTTTAGAAGATAAAATGGCCACATAAAAATGAACTTTGCACTTGAAATATATATTGTTGAAAATATGTTTTGTTGTTCATTATCTCCCATTTAAAGGCTCTCCTAAGATTTTGATACCAGGAAATAGTTTATCTTTTTCAAATATCTAATGTTGCTCTTTTTTTTCTTCAAATATGTTTTTCAAAGATTTTATTTATTTATTCATGAGACACACACACACACACACACACACACACACACAGAGACAGAGACACAGGCAGAGGGAGAAGCAGGCTCCATGCAGGGAGCCCAATGTGGGACTCGATTCCGGGACCCTGGGGTCGAGCCCTGAGCCAAAGGTAGATGCCCAACTACTGAACCACCCAGGCTTCCCTCTTCTTCAGATATTAAGACAAAGCTTCCTATTTCTCTTTTTGCCTCTTTTATATCTAAATAGAAAATTTGAAGGTAACTCTTTTAGGGCAGAAGTAACCAAGGTCTGTTTTTTTTTTTTTTTTTTTCCAGTATATATTAGTTTTTCTAGTCCATGACTTCATATAAATGTAACCATACACTATATGCTCTTTGGTATTTGGTTTCTTTTGCTCAGCAAAATATGGCTAAGATGCATCTATGTTGTTGCATGGAGCTCGGTCCCTTTTATTGCTGTGTAGTGTTTCATGAATGAGTGTGTATGAATATACCATTTTTAATCCATTTTCCTACTGATGGGTACCTGGGACAACAAGGTAGTTTCCCTTTGGAGACCACTGTGAATAAATCTCTGAACATTTTTGTACATATAACTTTTTTCAAATGATTTTTAATTCATTTGGGAAAATACCTCTGGTATTTTTACCAGTTAAAAGGTAAAATTATGTTTAGTTTTATAAGAAACTACCAAAATTTTCCAAATGGGTATATCAGTTTACATTCCCAACAATAATGTAGAAAAGACCTGATTGGGTATGAAGCCTAGTTCAAAAAAAAATAAAGTTTAAAAAAAAGCCCCTCAATTCATTGTTTTTAGACATTACTGCTCTAACAGAAAGGCAAAGATTGTGAACTTATATAAAAAGCAAAAATCAACTACATGCTCTCTACAAGAAACACTTTAAATATAAAGATACAAAGAATACAGAATGTCTTCAGTGATATTAAAAAAGAACATTGCTTTGGAGACTTAAAGTACCTGAATTCAACACTTGCTAGATTTGATATTATCAGTACTATCCTGTCCTTAATATCAAATCTAGCAAGTGTTGAATTCAGGTACTTTAAGTCTAAAAACAATGCATTGAGGGGCTTCTGAGTGGCTCAGTCAGTTAAGAATCTGAAACTTGATCTCACCTCAGGTCTTGATCTCATGAGTTTCAAGCCTTGAATTGAGCTCCACTTTGGGTATGAAGCCTAGTTAAAAAAAAAATTAAAATTAAAAAAAAATAAAAATCATAAAAAATAAAAACAAGGCATTGAAATCATATTTGACACATCAAAAAACATAAAGAAAAGGTAAAATTAGTAACGCTTATATATTTAGCTAGCTAAATATATAAAAATATTGTCATATCACTAGGTAATCTATATTAGTTATTATTGAGATTTTTATATATTTTTCATACTAAATTTTTAAAATACAGAAGTTTGAAATTCTGTGTTTCACACTTACAGAATAATTCAATTTAGACAGGAAATGTTCATTGAAAATACTTCATATTTAGATTTCATAAAATTTGCAGTTGAAAATGTGGTTTCACACAACCATGTAGTTCCAAATCATTTAAAATTATCATAACTGAATCAAATTTCAGTTATTCTAGCTCAACTTAAATTAATTAAAATAAATAAAATTTAAAAAATAGTGCCTCAATCCTACTTTAATAAATAAATTTAAAATAGTGCCTCAATCCTACTAGTTATGTTTTAAATATTCAAAGTCCACATGTAGCTAGTTGCTACCATATTGAACATCATAGATCCCTATCATTCCAATTTATGTAATTTTCAATATGGTTGAGTTTAAATATATAATCTTGGTATTTTCTATTTGTCTTTTCTGTTCTTCCTTTTTTCTTCTCTCTTTTGAATTACTTGTTTATTCTTTAATATTTCATTTTATCTCCACTATTGGCTTAATTGCTAAGATTCTTTGTTTTCCCTTTTAAAGGCTAGTCTATGGTTTAAAATGCAACTTCAAATGATTGAAATCTACATCCAAGTAATTTTTATGCTTTTTTATTGTATGACTAAACATTACATGGTATAATTTCAATAATATACTGTATTCAATAGTATCATTTGTGCTGTTGATGCCATACATCTCACTTCTACAAATATTTTAAACCCTATAATACTTTGTTATTTTTGCTTTAAAGATTTAATTATCTTTTAAGAGAATGTTTAAAAGGGAGGGAAAACTATTGTATATTTGCTCACGTAATTGCCATGTATGAAGATCTTCATTCCTTTGTGCAAATCCAAGTTTCTACCTAGTATCATTTTCCTTCAGCCTAAAGAGTTTGAAACATATCTTATAATAAAGGTCTGGTGATGAAAAATCTTCTTTTTCAGTCTGTCTGAAAAATTTTTGAAAATTTGGAATTCACTTTTATTTGTGATGGGTATTTTTGCTGGATATAGAATTTTTTCCTGACTTGCAAAATTCCTGAGGTGAAGCCTGGAGTCATTCTATCTTTGCTTATATCCATAATATGTCTTTGTTGTCCAGATGCTTTTATGATATTTTCATAGCTGTTATTCTACATTTGATTATGATATGCTTTTGTTTAGTTTTCTTTTTATTTATCCTGCTTATGATTTTGGTTTTGCAATTTTCTTAGATCCTTAGTTCATGATTTTCATTGGTATTAAGAAAAAATTTAGTCATCATTTTTCCAAAATTTTTTATCCTCACTTTCAGAAAATCCAAACACTCATATATTTGACCATTTGATACTGTCCCACTGCAGTTATGTTCATTTTTTTCCCCTCAGTGTGTTATTTCCCTTTGCTTTAGTTTGGAACTTCTAGCTGTCTCAATCTTCCTGATCTCTGAACTCTGGTTCCTTAAGTCAGTGACAACTTTCTTCTTCTTGACGTTCCATCCTTTGCCTGATAGATTTCCTGACATGCACATCTAGGAAGAAAGCTTTGGGAAACAATTGGCTCCATCATTATATTTCCCCAATTCTCAGACGTTATAGTTCTGCACTGACTGTTGCCCACTGTCTGAAAGCAGTTCCTGCAAATATCTTGTTCAGATTACAGCATGGGTGTGTATCCAGGTCCCATTAACCATGTTCAGAAGCACGAGTCTACTCTTCCTTCCATGGTTTTGATTAACCTCTGATTTTCTTTCCTAAATCACATCAAATGCTCTTTGTAGAAAAAAGAGGATAATGATTATAAATATTATTTAGCAGTGCATGAGATAATAGAAAAAAATATATATATCTGGCCCCCATTCCTGGCATGGAGCTTCTAAAATCCTTCTAAGTGATAAGAGCACTAGGAGCATATATTGTTCTAATATTTAGTCTTTGACTCTGGATCCTGAAACACTTGGGATTTCCTGAGTGATAGCAGAGGTTTTTATTCTAACGAGGTGACTTTGGATGAGCTTCTAGATGGCTTCTGCATAGGAGCTAGTCACCTGGAAAACCAAACCATGATTAGAAGCCTGGAGTTTTCAGTCCCTCTCTTCATTCTCTAGACAGAGGACAGGGGCTTCATGCCTCTGTGAAAACTCCATACAAACCCCAAAAGCATGGGGTTTGGAGAGCTTCAGGTTGCTGAACACATTCATATACTAGGAAGATGATGTCCCCCAACAGCGCAGGAACAGAAGCTCATGTGTTTGAGACCCTTGCAGGTCCCCCTGATGCGTCTTTTTTTATCTAGCTGTGCATCTGTATCCTTTATCATATCCATTGTTACATAATAAACTGATAAATATAAGTGTTTCCCTGAATTCTGTGAGCTATTCCAGCAAATAATTCAACCCAAAGGGGAGGAGGTCTTGCAAACCTCTAATCTGGAGTTAAATCTGACAGAAATTTTGGGTAACCTGGGGACCTACTACTTGAGATTGGTATCTGAAATGAAGGGTAGTCTTGAAAGATTCAAATGAACCAAAATTGATTTATAGTCCTAATCATTATTATGAAATGATTATTACTAGGTTAAGTAATAAAAATAAACAATAAATATGATTTATGCTTTCTGCATAGAATTTAATGAAATAATTAATATGCTGTATCACTGTTTGTTCTGGAAAATCGTTTCTCAATAAAATGTCACTGGTGGTATAATTGCCACTTATTTTTTTCTATTCATAAACATAAAGACAAAAAATTTTGCTTCATCATAGTAGCTCAAAATGTTTTATACTTTAAAAACTTCTATGCGGGGTTATTATGAGTAAATAATATAATATACATAAAGGCACTGAGCACAATGCCTTGGCATAGGAAACACTAAATAAATGTGAGATTTATACTTGAATACCTGAGTACACGTTGCCTCCACCATTTCCATTCTGTTTGTGAACAAATTAATTAGCCTGTTCATGTTTTCCCCATAATAAAATGTGAATAATTTTAGCAGAGATTTTGTAAGAATTAAAGTGAATACTGTATATATATGATTTATTTATCATCTAAAATCTTTATTATTGCTACTATTACAATATTATTACTTGAGAGAGCACAGCTCTGCAACGACCTTGATGATTCAAGTACCCATGACTCAGTCAGTTTCTGGGAACTTTGATAAAGATATTTGTACATTTTTATATCAACATGATACTGTGTTAATGACTCTAGCTTTATTGTAATTCTATCATTTGGCAGAACAAATCTTTCAATTTTATTCTTCTTGGTCATTGGTATCACCATAGAAATATTAGGATCAGCTTGATAAGCTACAAATACATGTAAACACATACACACACACAAACTCTCCAGGGTTTTTAGATTTGGAGTTTCCACTCTTTAGATCAACTTAGATGGAATTGATATCTTTAAAATATTGAATCTTCAAAACCATAAGCCTGATATATTTTAGATGTTCTTTATTTTCTTTCTATAAAAATGTCTGATTTCCTGTTGAGAAGTCATGTGTACCTTCTTTTGGATTATTCCAAGATATTTAATTTTTAATGCTATTATAAATAGTAGCATTTAAAAATGTTTTTTGATTTATATTATATATTGATTATATATATTATCCTTGTATTATTCAAACTTGCTAATTCATTCAGTATAATAACCTAAGGGTAGATTCCTTTGCATATTCTACAAACATAATCATCTCTATGAAAAGTTAAGATTTCCTTCTTTCTTTCTTTTCAGTCCTCAAATATATTATTTGTCAGGTTTTGTGAACAAACTAGGACATCCAGTAAACTGTTGAATAGAAATGTAAGCATCAAATATCATTGTCTGGTGTCCATCAAAGAGTATACTTTCAGTATTTTACCATTCAGTATGGTATTTGCTATAAATTTTTTGGTAGATACACTTAATCCAATTAAAGAAGTTCCTATGTTTTCCTAGATTGCTAATATCAAACAGTGTTTCTCATCATCCTATTCATCATATGATTTGTCTCCTTCTATTAAGATAGCAAACTAAAGTAATTGATATTCTAATGTTAATCTTGCATGAAATAAACTCATCATGATTTGGGATATTAAGTTTGCTATGATATGCTGGATTTTGTTTCCTAGTATTTTGTTTAGAATTTTTATATCTACTTTCATTAATGAGATTGGATTTTAGGTTTTCTATCTTGTACTGCTCTTGTCAAGTGTTGACATCAAGGTCGTATTAGCCACATTAAGTTTGAAAATGTACTATCATTTTCTAGTATACTAAAATATTGTGTAAAATTGGCATTATTTCTCTATTTCTTTGGTAGACTTTGCCATAAAAGCCATGTAGACCTGCAATGTTCTTTATAGGAAGATTTTAAATTATGAATTTAATTTCTTTAATAGTCAAATAACTATTTTCACTAGTTATTTCCTGTATACATTTTTTAAAGATTTTATTGATTGATTGATTTTAGAGAGAGACATGTGCATGCAGTGGGTGAGGATGAGGGGAGGAAGAGACAGAAAATCTCAAGCAGACTCTGTGCAGAGCACGGAGCTGACACTGGGCTCAATCTCACAACCTTGAGATCATGACCTGAGTGGAAACCAAGAGTCAGACACTTAACCAACTGAGCCCCCCCGGTGTCCCTCTCCTGTATACATTTTTAATATTATGGTTTTCTAAAAAGTTATACATTTCATCTAAATTTTAAAAATTATAATTTTTCATAACAATTTAATACTTATCATTTAGTTCTTAGTGACAACATACTTTATCATTTCTGTTATAGGCAATTTATGCCTTAAACCACCTCTGCCATTCTTAAAATTATTAGCTAGATGTTTATTATTTATTTTTAGCCTTTTCAAAAAATTGACATTTCAATATATTGGTCATGTCTATTATATTTTTCAGTTTATTATTATTAGGGTTTTTAAAAAAAGATTTTATTTATTTATTCATGAGAGACATGGAGAGAAAAGCAGAGACATAGGCTGAGACACATGGCGACTCGATCCCAGGACTCCAGGATAATGACCTGAGTAGAAGGCAGATGCTCAACCACTGAGCCACCCAGGTGCCCCTATTATTATTAGTTTTTATCTATATTATATCTTTCCTCTCACTTTGCTATTTACTTTGTTATTCTATTTCCAATTTCTTGGGTTAGTTATTTAACTCCTCACATTTCCAGCCTTCCTTATTTCATACTACATGCTTTTAAATCTATAAACTTCTCTGTATTACTGTTTCTACTGTGTTTTCAGGTTATTAGACAAAATATTTTCATTATTATTCAATTTGAAATATTCTTCTGATCTCTATTTTCTTCTTTTTTATTGTTATTCTTCTTTGATTTAAGGTTAACTTTATTTCTTATTTCGAAACCACCAGAACTTTTCTAGTTGTCATTTATTATGGTTGTCTAGTTAAATTGTATTGTGGTCCAGAAACATTATTTATTTTTGCCAATTCTTTGAAAACTGTAGAGTTTTTTTTTTAAATGAATGAGAATATCATAAATTTTGTGAATATTACTTTCTAGTTTGACAGGAAAGTGTGTCCTAAATGTGTCGTGTTCCATGTTCACACATAAATTTATTTGTTCTGCGTTGTGAGTTATATGGGTTAACATAAAAATATATTTCCATAAAAATAACTATATTTTCCCAAACAAAAGAAGTGAGAAAAGTAGCATCATTTTACAGTTTTTGTAAAACCCTTCAGTGTCTCTTCGAATATAGCTAAATTCTGTCTGTTTTTGCATTCAATATGTTACAATATGTTGTTTTGGTGAAAGTATATGAAGAAAATCTGTCCTCAAACAGACATCAGTTGGAAAACAGACGAAGTCATAGGTCCATGGAAAAGGTCCTAGGGCTGCTAGGGATTATCCAGCCACATTTTGATAACTGGGCTAGCTTTTCTATATCCTTAAATATAAAATAGTGATTTTCCAATTCTATCATTAGTATTTAAGAATTTTGTATCTTCTTTTAGTATCTAATTTTGTTTTTCTTCAACTTTATTTGTTTCAGCAGTACTATGTGCTATCATGTCTGTTCATGCTTGGTTCCTTCTAATTTCCTTTTCCTAATTAGTAATTTTTTTCCAATTATTTCATGGGACCTCTTAGTTTCCTTTCATTCTGTCCTCATCTCATTTTTTTCCAGGTTTGAATCACTTTATTCCACTACAGATTATATTTTTTTCCATAATCTCTGTTTATTCTGATAAAAAATATTAGTTTACAGGTTTTCTCTGCGTTATGGCATAGTTTTCTGGTGTATCTCAATTTTTGTATTCTCTTTAATTCCTGCAGTATATTAGTATGGGTTTGAATGCAATCCAAGTCTGTTCTTCCTGTAAGTGTGGTGAATTTTCTTATTCTCTTATAAGTTTGAGCCAGAAACCTGTTTCGAGGGGCGCCTGGGTGGCTCGGTCAGTTAAACATCTGCCTTCACCTCAAGTCATGATCCCAGTATTGGGATGGAGCCCTGCATTGAGGTCCCTTCCCTTCTGGGAGTCTGCTTCTCCATCTCCTACTCCTCCTGTCTGTGCTCAATTTCTGTGTGTGTGTGTGTCTCTCTCTCCAAATAAATGAATAAAATCTTAAAAAAAAAAAAACATATTTCTAGTTTTACAGCTCCAGGGCTGTCTTAGCGGTGTGACCTGCTGCCCCATTGCCAGCCGTGACATGTTATGACAACTGCTGGGGGGCTGGTATGAAGAGGCCTTCAGCTCTCAGCCTCTTTATAGCTCAGAGTAATTCCAGAGCCCCCTGTGTGGTCAGAACCAGGGCTATGGTTGTGCTTTCATTCCCCTGTGACCACAATCTGTGCCTAATCCTACAGTCTTCCCTCTCCTTCCCCACTTTCCACAGATACTGACCTCGAAGACCCCCAAGAAGTAACTAATATGCTGCCCCCCACTCAGAGTCTGCTTCCATGGGGTTGCAATGGAGTATTGAAGAGTTAGTCTCAGTCATTTCTCCAGAATGTGTCACATGTCTTCTCTCTGCAAATAGCAGTAGAACTTTTCCTTCCTTTCATCCCCAATTCGTTCTATTTCTCAATTTGTGTCTCATTCCCATTTGTCTTATCTCAGCGTGATCAGTCTCTTCACAGAGTGTTTCAATAGCTGCAGAGTCCCAGGTCACACTCTTGCTTAGTCCTTGTCGGAGACCCTGCGAACTCACCCTCCAGTTCTGACTGTTGTTCTCAGAGCCACTGGACCAGTTCTTCACTCCACAGGGTGGTCTTGTTTGCAGTGGGGAGTACTTCTTGGTTGGGCTCCCAGTTCTTAGGACTACGAGATCCCCTTCTCTTCTCCACTTGCTCCCACATAGCTGCTGTCCTGCTGCACTGGGAAATATCCTCACATACCCGGATTTATAGACATGCGTATCCACCCAGTTTTACTGAAAATTTTATTTTTGGCTTTTTGTTCTGCCAAAACACCACCTAGGCGTCCCTCATCAAATGATTTATATCAAAATTCAGAAGCATTTACCTAAGCAAGTGCTACGTATAAAGACTTTATAATTTTATAACATGATGAGAGCCCTCTGAAATAAGCATTCAGTTTGTAAACATATACCATTCCATTTTTAGAACTTTTGAAATATACTAAATTTATTTTGCGTATATGTATTTGACACAGAAACACGTATATTGTGTATATGTTAGGTAAAATAAAATATTTTCCTATGTGGGATGCCTGGGTGGCTCAGCAGTTGAGCGTCTGCTTTTGGCTCAAAGCATGATCCCAGGATCCAGGATCGAGTCCCACAGTCGGGCTCCCCACAGGGAGCCTACTTCTCCCTCTGCCTGTGTCTCTGCCTCTCTCTCTGAGTGTTTCATGAATAAATAAATAAATTTTTTAAAAAATATTTTCCTATGTATTCAACATACTACACAGGGAAAAAAAAATTACCCATAGCTTTGAGAACCAATGTATACCCTACACAATCACATCTTCCATTCTCCCTTTATGGAGATAAATATTAACCTAATTTTTCTTCTTATAAATCTTTTATTGGCAAATAAAGCTATTATGGGCATTCTTATCCATGTTTCCTGGTGAACATATACAAGAGATTCTGTAGGGAACATACTTAGGAGTGAAAGTGCTGGATTTTAAAGTATGCAATTTCCGTATTTATTACATAATGCAAGAGTCTTTTCCAAAATGCTCTAAAAAAATCTATACTGTTACCAGCAATGCACAAGAATTCTTTTCTTAGAAATATTTGCTTGGGGATCCCTGGGTGGTGCAGCGGTTTGGCGCCTGCCTTTGGCCCAGGGCGCGATCCTGGAGACCCGGGATCGAATCCCACGTCAGGCTCCTGGTGCATGGAGCCTGCTTCTCCCTCTGCCTGTGTCTCTGCCTCTCTCTCTTTCTCTCTGTATGACTATCATAAATAAATTAAAAAAAAAAAACGAAATATTTGCTTGCACTTGGTATTTTCTTATTAAAATGTTTTGTTGTTGTTAAATTAGCACTTTCCTACTTACTAACAACTAAGCATCCTTTCCTATGATTGTTGGCTGTTGGTTTTAGTGAACCAGATTAAACTGCTTTTCTTTAGGTAGAAGAGGATTATGAGGTTTAAGGCACATAGCAGTGGAGATGGCAGGCTTGCAGGGCTCTATGGAAGGCCCTACAGTCAGTAAAGCCATCTACTCTCGTATGCCCTGTATGGCCCACGAAACCCTCCCGACCCCCAGCATGATTTTGAATATAAAACTTTGATTTTATGAGCAAACTTTCTGGGCTTTCTGGGCTCTGACATTTTATAAGTGTGAAAGATATTTATTTTCATGGAATCATCTGATATCCTTCTATAATGGAGTCAATTTCAATCAATTCCACATAGTCATTTTCTTTTAATGGGCTATAGTGAACAGTTGTATTGGTCACATTTCTAGACCAAAACCTGAGAGATTTCTGTGGAGACTCTTTCTTTGATTTGTGCCAAAAAGTCTAGTCTGTGTGTATTTTATTTTCCAACATTTGTAATATCACCTGAGCCTAAAAAAGGCCAGGTAGGACTGTCTGTGCTATGGCTTCTGGAATATTCTAACCATCCAGGCCATTGAGATTCACATTCTTTTTGGTGACTTAACAAAGTCACAAATTAACAAATTGGACCTTCATCTCAGATGAGGGATGTGATTTTACCAAGATGCAAGAACCCTACCTATCTGAGCTTCCTAATTTTTGACTTGGTCTGTGACAAATAGTAGTTTATTTCTCACCGTTTAAGGAATTATTCTAAGTATTTCAACTCATTGCAGTCCTTAGGAATGTCACAAACTGGGCTCTGAGCTTTGAATTTTAGTTGGAGTTACTAGCGAAATGGAGTGACTACAGCCGTAATTCCTCTTACACATCTTCCTTCAAGAAGCCAGCCATCATGATATCCCTAATGCAGTGTACCCTTACTTGCTTTAAGTTTTATCAGTCAAAATCTTGCCTGCTAGATTAGGGCAAAATAAATATACAACATTCAAATATCAACAGTAGTAAAATAGACCTAAAAATGGACAAAATATTTAAACACACAATACACCAAGTAAGATATACTATTGCAAGTAAGTACATAGAAAGATACCAAACATCTTAATTTTTACAGGAATGCAGATTGAAACTATCACAAAATACCATTACAAACTTATTAGAATAGCCAAAAATTAAGTCTGACCATTTCAACTGTTGATGAGAAGATTGAGCAAATGGAGCTATCGCACACTGTAAGTGGAAATGTAAAATAAGGAGCCCACTTTGGAAATGTGTTCGGCATTTTCTTTAAAAATGCACTGTTTTGAAGGATCCCTGGATGGCTCAACGGTTTAGCTGTCTGCCTTCAGCCCAAGGTGTGGTCCTGGAGACCTGGGATCGAGTCCCACATCGGGCTCCCTGCATGGAGCCTGCCTCTCTCTGCTTCTCCCTCTGCCTATGTCTCTGACTCTCTCTCTGTGTGTCTCTCATGAATAAATAAATAAAATCTTTAAAAAAGAAAAAAAATAAAAATGCATGCTTTACTATACAACACAGTCATCCCAATCCTATGTACATACTCAAAGAAATGATAGCATGTGTCCATAGAGAGGTGTATATATGAATATCATAATTTTATTTGTATAAGCCTAACATGAGGTAGAAAAACAAATTGAGGTATATCCATATAATGAAATACTAAAATAAATTTAAAAGAAACTTTTAATAAGTACAACTACATGAATGAATTTCAAAATAATTATGTGTGTAATGTTACCAGGCCAAAAAAAAAAAAAGTATGCTGTATGATATCATTCATATAAAATTCTAGAAAATGCAAGCTAATATATAATGACAGAAAGAAGGTCAGTATTACTGCATTTGTGGGAGTAGAGGAGAGATGGAAGGGAGGGATTACAAATGAGGAAAATTTGGGAAGCTATTATTATTTTTACTGTCTTGATTATGGTAATTATTTTAATTTGTATACATGTGATATTTACTAAATTATATGTTTAAACACATACAGTTTATATGTTTAAACACATACAATTATCTGAATTACATCTCAATACATCTATTTTTACACTAGCACATATCAGCCATTCTTTAAATAGGACATTGCCTAACTTCTCTCCTGAATTATAACTTCTCTCCCAGGTAGCTTAATATATAGTACCTATGAGGGCTTGATCATTTACCACGGCCAATGAAAATTGGGTAAAGGGTGAAGTTAGACAGTGTTCTATCTGAAGTGGTAAGGGCGATGTGCTCCATCCACATATCCATCCAAATGTGTATTCAGGCAATAATTAGTAATTTAATCCCTGAGTCAATTCTCACTTTCATGACATCCTCAAGTTTCCCAATCTTTTTGTCAGAACCTTCAGACTGGCATCATTTAATCTTATAGGAGTATCCACTAAGGGATGTACAATGAGCACACTATAAAGCAACCTTAAATGTATTGTGAAGGTTCATCAAACAAATCAAAAAAGAAATACCATATGATCCAATCATTCCACTACTGAGTTTTTATTCAAAAAATAAAATGAAGGGATCCTTGGGTGGCTCAGCGGGTTAGCACCTGCCTTTGGCCCAGGGCATGATCCTGGAGACCCAGGATCGAGTCCCACCTAGGGCTCCCGGCATGGAGCCTGCTTCTCCCTCCTCCTGTGTCTCTGCCTCTCTCTCTCTCTCTCTCTCTCTCTCTCTCTCTGTCTATCATAAATAAATAAATAAATAAATAAATAAATAAATAAATAAGTACATCTTAAAAAAATAAAATAAAATGAAAATACTAATATGAAAAAAATATATTCACTCCTGCTGTTTATTGTGGCATTATTCCCAAGAGCCAAGACATGGAAGCAACCTAAGTGTACCTCAATAGATGAAGAGATAAGGACAAGTGGTATATATACATCTACAGTGGATTATGCAGTCCTCTGAAGGATAAGATCTTGACATTTGCAACAACATGGGTGGAGCAAGAGGGTATTATGTTAAGTGAAATAAGTCACACTGAGAAAGACGAACACTGTTTTATTTCACTCAGATGTGGATCTATAACAGAAAACAAATGACTAAACAAACAAACAAGAAGCAAAATCAGATCTGTAAATACAGAGAACAAACTGATGATTGCCAGAGGGAAGGGATTTGAGGAATGGGCGAAATGAGTGAGGGGCAGTGGAAGAAGCAGGTTTCCAGGTACGGAATGAGTAAATCCTGGGAATACAAGATCCATCATAGGGAATATAGTCCTGTGTGTGCTAAGAGCATTGTATTAGTGATAGAAGGTATAGTTGTGGTAGGGATAGCATAATGTATAAACTTGTCAGATCACTATGTTGTAAACCTGAACTAACGTAACATTGCGGGTCTAGCATACTCAAAGAAAAAAAAGTAAATAATAAAAATCCAATATAAGACTACTTGTAAAAAAAAAAAATTGAAAAGAAGTATTGACGACTACCCCAAAGATGGAAGTTCTGGAATCTATTTTGAGACCAACAATAATATTTGCATCTTAGATGATTTCAGAGTTAACAACATGCTTTTATATGTATGCTTTTAAAACTTTCCTAACACAGGGCTGTGACTTATTAGTCTCTTGAGTATTTGAAGGCAGAGATTTTTTTCTTCTATGTTGATATACATGGAGACAGAGCATCTCTGAATCATGGCAGGAAAAGTTCTCTTGTTTGCTAAATAAACCAACTGTAGTCTACGCTACTGGTTTTTTAAAAATTTTTAATTGTGGTAAAATTCACATAACATAAAATTTACTATATTAACTATTTTTAAGTATATCCTTTAGTAGTGTTAAATACATTCACATCTTGTACAACAAATCTCCAGAACTCTTCTCACCCTGCAAACCTGAAACTTTATACCTATTAAACAATTCCTCAAAAAAAAAAAAAACAACAAACAAACAAACAAAAAACCACTCTTCAGTTCTCCTTCTTCCCAACCTCTGACAACCATCATTTTGCTTTCTGTCTTTATGAATTTGAGTACTCAAGGTACCTCATAAAAGTGAAGTCTTGTACCATCTGTCTTTTTGTGATTTGCTGTATTTCACTTGGCCTAATCTCACCAAGGTTCATGGATGTTATAAAATGTGTCAGACAAATGGGTGGTTCAGTCAGTTAAATGTCTGACTTTGGTTCAGGTCATGATCTCTGGGTCCTGAGATCAAGCCCCCGTCTTGGGCTCTGTGCTCAGCGGGGAGTCTGCTTGTACCTTTCCCTTGGCCTTTCTCTCTGCTCATGCTCCCAATCTCTCTCTCTCAAATAAATAATTAAAAATCTTAAAAAAAATCTTTAAAAATATTGATGTCAGAATTTTCATCATTTTTAAGGTTGAATAACATTCCATTGTTTGTATTAACCACATTTTGTTTATCCATTCATCTATTGATGAACACTGGGTGGGTCTTATTCCACCTTTTTGCCTACTGTGAATAATGCTCCCATGAACACTGATATATAAATATCATTTTGAATTTCTGTTTTTAGTTTCTTTAGGTTTACACCCAGAATTAGAATTTCTGGATCATATGGTAATTTTACTTTTTAAATTTTTTGAGGAAACACCATTCTATTTCCCATAGTGGCTACATGATTTCAAGATTCCCACCAACAGTACATGAGGGTTCCCTTTTCTCCACATCCTTGCCGACACTTATTTTCTGTTTTCTTTCTCCGATAGTAGTAGACATTCTAACAGGTGTGAGGTATATCTCATTGCTTTGATCTGCTGATTCTGTTGTACATCGGAGAAAATGGAAACTCAGAAAAATTACCATTTAATCAAGACCACATAACAGCTATATTGCAGGGCTTAGACATAAATCGAAGTCGGATTCACAGTGTAAGTTTTTGTTTATACCTTTAATAAGCATATGATGTATAAATAGGATAATGTCACTGTCTTACTTAAACCCTCCAGTTGATGCTCTTTACAAAAACAGAACCAAACTCCCAACCTGGTCTATAAGGATTTCAATCTAGACCCTGCCCTTCTCATTGACTTTCCCTGAGTCTGTGCTTCCTTCCTCACCATTTTTCAGAAGTTACCTCCATGCTCTTTCCTCAAACTCACCTACTCATCAGGGCACAAGCAAGACCTGTGGTGGCTTTGAGACTTTACCTGACTCATAGCTGTACAGGTTAGTCTTCTGCAGTTTCATGGGTTTTGGCAGAAGATAAGAGATTCTTGACTGAGACTTAAAGGGTTTGATTACTCCCAGGAATATCAATTACCGGAGTGTCAGCACTTACACCAGTTCTGTGAGCAACTATACTAAAAGCCCCATAAAAAGAAATCCAGGGAATACTTACACATGCTGTCTGTTATCCCACAGTAATCTCAAGCTTCAGGGAAGAACATTTTTATAACGAAAGGCAAATCTTACTGATCTTTGCTCTACAAGGTGGCTTGATCTGTATTATATTGAATGAAAACAACCCCGCCATTCACTCTGAAAAGACGCACTATCTCTATCTTCATATTAGAAATTTTCTTTGCTTATTTCCTTATTAGGTGTGTCCCTAGCGATACTCCTATGCCCAGAAGACAGCATAAGCTCCATGAGAACAGAAATAATCTGCAAAATTCTCTCCAGTCTTCTTGGAGCCTATAACATGTGGCACAAAAGTAGCTTAATAAATATTTGATGAAAGAATGAGTGAACCAGACACTACTGCCCTGATTAGAACAAGCTTTATGATATGATTCTGTGATGGTTTCTTCTTGACTTTCAGAGAACTGAGGTGATTTCTCTTTTTGGTTTTTATTTCTATCGAGCCTGTTGTATGAAAAATGAGAGTATGCTATTCATTTTGTTTAGGATTCAAGAATGTACTTACTGTGTGTTGTACGTCCCTCACATTAACGGAGAAGCTAGTGCAGCATATACATTATTGTTAAAATAGGCAAATATTGTTCACCTAGATCCCTATATTGCAACTAATTTAACATTGTGACGGGCTCCTCTGGATGTTATGCTGACTTTTCTGGCACTTGCAGATGAAGTTCAGTACTGAACTCTGTACCTCGTCACATTCTCTAACCAGCAACAGCATCTGGATTAGCCACTTTGTGTGTTTTGGAGAGAGAAATCTCTGTATGTGGGATCATCACCAGCCAAAATGAGTGGGAAAGCATTTCTAAAGTAAGATCCAAAACAAAATGTAAAGTTTAATTGCAGTTTTAATTAAAATCTTGTCATCTAGGTGCATCTGAGTGGCTCAGTAGGTTAAGCATCTCACTCTTGGTTTCAGCTCAGGTCGTGATCTCAGGATTATGAGATCGAACCCTGAGTTGGGCTCCGTGCTGAGGGCAGAGTCTGTTTCAGATTCTCTCTCCCTCTCTCTCTCTTCCTCCTCCTCTGTCCCTCCCCATGCTCACTGGTGCTCTCTCTCTTTCTCTCTCACTAAAATAAATGCATAAAATCTTTTAAAAAGTCTCGTCGTCTAGGTTGATGTTATTTTTCTGGAGGAATGGTAAAGGTATCTTATGAAGATCCCTGTCTTTTGCTCTGCCCAACCATTCCTCATAACTCAGTACTGAAATGCCACACACTAGAGTATGAGGTCACCTATTCAATATTTTCTTTGTGAGGCATATATACCCTTTTCCTGGGAGATCATCAGTCACTCAAAGTTGTCAGCCCAATCAATGCTATGTGTGAAAGACTGTCTTATACTAATGTTTACTCTCAACCTAAAATATGCAAGAAATTATGCTATTTTATTTAATTTAACCTCATGAGTTGGGTATTATCTTCACTACTATCAATATTCTTATTATTACGACTCCTTTTAGTAACGTTTAAATAACACTTTAAAACAAACTGAGTCAGTGAAGTCTTAGAGAAGTTATTAACTTGACCATGGTCACAAAACAAGATATGGAAAAGCCAGCATTATGTTCTCAGTACATTATACGTATTAGGATGAGCAAAATTCATTATTCTCTGATCCCTGAACTGGCTGGTCTGGACATATACTTGAATGCTAATGATATTTCAAATGCTGTAAAGGATTCTTTGAGTCCTTTCTTACAAGTCAACTATTATAAGAATTTGGTAGACAATATCCTATGCATATATTTTGTATAATTAGCTCCTACTCTATATAGTGTTTTATAATTTTTTTCCCCTCACAACAATAATTTGGAACTTTTTCTCATGTTATTGGTTATTGTGTTTTTTCATGTTATTAGATGCTTGCATCATAAGGATGCAAGACAATTATTCAATTGATATGGTTATATCTAATTTTGATCTGTTATGTAATTTCATATGTAAAAATATCAGTCACCTGAAATTATGTAAAGGTTGTAGTTTAAGGATTTTGATGCACAGTTCCAAATTCTGCTTTAGAGATTTTGTATCTCTCTACTTTGCTGCAAGCAATATTTAAGAGAATTGTTTTCTGAGTTTTGCAGAGACAAGGTGTTAATTAAAAAGGAAATTTTTCCCACAGAAACAAAGACAATCTAGTTTTGTGATTTGGATTTATTTTATCACTCCATTGTCTGGAATAACAGAAATGTTCTATACCTCAATTGTGATCGTGGTAACATTAATCAAAGCTCATCAAATGTACACCTGATAGGGTGCATTTTACTGTATGCTAGCTATAGCTCACTAAACTAAGTTAAAATTAAGCACAATTTTTAAAAATTTGTATTTATTTATTTGAGGGAGAGAGAGATAGAGCAAGTGGGGAGAGGAGTGGAGGGAGAGAGTCCTCAGGCAGACTCCTTGCTGAGCACAGAGACCAATGAGAGGCTCATCCCACAACCCATGAGATCACGATCTGAGCCAAGAACAAGTCTGATGCTCAATCTATGGAGCCACCCAGGTGCCCCAAGCACAATTAAAAAAATTCCACTTAAGATACATATCTATAATGGCACAGCTAGGACATTTATTCCAGATAGTCCTCATTCTGAGAATTTTTAGAGGGGAAGCCACCACTTCAAATGCCGCAGTGAAATGGTGAGTACAGTGAAGTACTAAAGCTTTCATGTGTTGCTTCCATTCACTTTTCATCAGCTCAAGAGAGTAATATGGTTACTCGTAATTTCAAGCATATTGGAAAGTATAGTTCTACTCAGAAGGAGAACCAGAATATTTTAAACAGATCTAATGATTGTATTTTCTGATATTTTCCAGTAGAATAATAAACATTTTTCTTTACCAAAGACTATAAACTAAGTTTATCTTACTTAAAAGTTAAAAATATATATATTGGGGCTCCTGAGTGGCCCAGTCAGTTAAACACCTGAGTCTTGATTTCTGCTCGGATCATGATCTCATGGGTCATGAGATGGAGTCCCACATCAGGCTGAGATTCTCTCTCTACCTCTTCCTTTGACCTTCCTCCTTCCCTTCCCCCCAAATTATTTTTGATCATTGGTTTTTCACATATATGGAATATATATATTCATATATATGTGAAATATATGAAATGTTTATTTGAAATTTGTATATTTATATAAATATGAATATATATATTTCATATATTTTATATACTTCAAATATATATATATATATGCACACACATATACACACATAGTATTCTATAGATTATCTATGCAGTTTTTAAAAAATTATTTTTCCTGACCATCTTTGGTATTTTTCTGATATAGTTTAAAAGAATAAGAGCTCCAGAAGAATTGTTTTTTTAATGGCCATATCCCCAATATTAGAATAGTGACTGGCACGTATTAGCCACCCAAGAAATACTTGCTGAATGAGTAGTCTGAGTAACTCTAGTTACTTTTAGACAATAATTAAATACTTCCCGTTTTAGTCAGGAAGAAATGGTGCCCTGGCTTGTGAGTCTTATTACAATATTAATCAACCCAGGAAGCCAAAAAAAAAAAGCTTTGAAGAGAAAAAAACAAGTAATAAAAATGGAAAAGAAGTTAATTTTTTTTTCACAAATTGTGTTTACTTTTCTACGTCAGGATGGAGTAGGAAATGTAGGAATGGCTGGCAGTCATTTTAAAGACGACCTCATATTTAGTGCTTATTTGAGAACAAAATCTAAGGTGTTAGAGATGATTATACACAGCTGTACGCTTTGTCACAGCAAAGATAATATCCTAAACTGTGTATATTTTAAATATGAACAAATCCTATTCTGGATTAGAGCTCAGAACTAAACCACTTTGTATATCTTGCATATTTGATATTCGGAAATTACCAGCTGAAGGATGAGTAGCATGTGTATTCACTCCTAGATGACTTGAAATCTTTAAGATGAGGTACTGGCTATGAAACATGACACCCTTCTTGTATGTTACATTCTGTCAGATGATAGAAAGATGAGTTTTATAACAGAGTTTGTTTCCTTTTTAATGAAATTATAGTGCCTAAACCTAGTACATGCAACTAAACCAAAGCATCATATATCCCTTATAAAAGGTCAGTTCCCATATATGTCATAATGCCACAGTTAGAGCTTCAGATTCATTTTAAGTAAATTGTTCACGAGCGACAAAAGATGTTTAAGCTTCTCACTTACTGAATTGCAGGGTGAGTTCTCCGAAGGACTGATTTTGTTTTTCACGTATGTCAGCCAACATATATCAACATCTCTCATATCTCCATTCATTTTTGTAATATAATTTCATATCTAATTAACCTGATAAGACTGCATCCTATCAAAAGCATTAAGATTCACAGTCTGCAGAAAAGAATAATACAATGTTAAAAATCAAAGGCAAGACCTTATGCCTTGAACAAACCATCCAGATAAAACCAAGGCTATTTTATTCAAGATAATAAATAACCCAATGCCTTCATTAACCTTTATTCTTTTTTATTAGCAGTCTTGGCACCGTGGCCATGAACTGAGCCCAGCAGGCTGTCCACGAAGTGACATTTTAGACATTGGCAAAGCAGTGCACTTTGTGTCAGAGTAGGACTATCTTGAGTTTTTGTCCTTCGCAGCAGGAGAAAGCCTCTCTGGATCCTTTTGTCCTTTTGAGTGCATGTACACATAAGCACATGAAGATAAGAATTTTTCTTGTCAATATGAAAAACAAATACTCACCTTTCTTACTTAAGATAGAAGACTAAGTATTTGAGGTGATTGAAAAGTGTCTTAAACCAAATTTAGCCAAAGAACTTAAAATAAACACAATTGTTTGAGACTTGCTTAAAAGGCTGCATTTCATTTCATAAAGATGCATTAGGTGTTTAAGTAGGACCCGTTCTGGTCTGTCATTTGTTTTAATCATGTAAATAATTGTTTACAGAAAAGAGATGAGCAAGATGTGGTAGTCACAAAACAAATGAATGTATCTGGAAGTGACAAAGATGTGCACATGATAACATGTCTGGATCTTAATATTATACAGCTGAATGAAAAAGGAAGAGAGCTTTACACATATAAAGAATCATGTAAGTTAATTAAAAAGCATCCACGTATTTTAGAAACAATCTATATTAAACACTTCACAATTGTGAAGATTGAGAGTGTGTAATGGGAGAGTAGAATGCAGAACAATGATGACAGACAGACAAGAGAAGCACCTGGGCAAACCAGGGATGATGGTGATGTGCCATATTGAAAAACTATAATTAACATAGACTTCTTCTTGTGAGATGTAAAAATAAATTCCACTGTGAGTAACCCTGAAGAATAGTTGAGACTCCTATTCCTCCATTTTCTAAGAAAAAAACAAAAAAGTGTATTGATCAATGAAAAAAACCATCAAATAGACTTGTGTGCAGGGCCAAGTTTAGTTAAAATTATAAAATAGAAAAAATATTTTTTCTAATCTCTTCTCTTTGAGCTCTTTTCTTCACTTCTATGAATTTAGGATCAAAAACACAAGACTGTTTCTCCTGCCGGATGTCATAATTTAGTCAAGTCTTTCCTTCGGGATTGTGGAGACACAACCCACAACCTTCTCAGGTTTAACTGGGACACAAGAATAAGAGAAACAAGAGAAGAGAATAATCACATTAATTCACTCTACTATACTATTCACTATGTATTTTGACTTTACATACTTTTGAAGGACTTTTCGGTACGAGGTACTTGCTCTTAAATACCACAGTGAGCAACACAAAGTCCATGTCATCTTGGAGTCTGTTTCTTTGGGGAGACCAACAACACACAAAGAAATCTGTAGAGTCAGATAGTAGTAAATGCTCTGAAGAAAAAATTAAACGAGAAGTAGTTCATGGGGACAAGGAAGCTATCATTATGGAGAAATAAAGGGGAGACTTTGAGATGACATTGAGCCGAGCCCTGAATGACACAGGAATCCTAAGGCCATCCAATTATTAAGGTAATTGAGATTCAAACATGGCTCCATATCAGAAGAGCCATGTAGTAAGGTTAGGTTTTCTGGCAATAAACTCAGGGATACAAATAATTATGTTTCTCTAATCCTACATCAGCTCTATTTTGAGCTGACATTTAAAATAATGGCAACAAACAACTTAATAAATAAAAGGACAATGTTGATTTTTGACTTAAACTAAGTCAGTGCAATATTATAGTCACTCTCACATTCTTTCCTTCTCCATAGGATTTACCCAAGCAAGAGTGGTGAAGTGGGGGTGGGGAAGGAGAGGAATTAGGGAGCATTATGGTTTCGAGTGAGTTAGATAAAAGGGTATGTCCCACAATCGCTCCACATTGGTATCCACTAACGTGTATAAATCCGTTTTGGCCATTGCATTGTCATCCCTCCACAATGGTCTCCTTGTCCTGCCTTCCTCCCCTGGTCTCTGACCATATGCTCCAAATGCCTTCTGTTGCCCTGTCCCCTTGCCAAAGACACAAAACTCTCAGTCTTTTTCTCACTCGTTTGTATTTTATGACCATCTCAGGGGCAGGGAATGTTAGGCTGGGAATCAGGGCTGCTTCCAGGCTTGTTTCAGACTCCTGGCACCTGAACCTCCATTTCTCCTCTATGTTCCCTAAGTGAAGGGAATTCCTTCAAGCTTGCTTCTTTGCAGGATTCCCAGTGGGAAAGTGACCCTGTCTCCTCTAACCTTGTATTCAAGCATTTTTTAGGGGATTCTATTGTTACTCAATGCCTATTGGTTCCAGAATCTTTATAAGGAACAGATGAGATGGTTATGTGGGACATGCCACCTGCCTGGGAAGCCATTTGTTTAATGAGGGAATTTGTCTTTCTTACTCATAAGAAGATAAATCAATGTTATATAGAGTATTGAAAGGGTTGAAAATAAATACCAAAAGTAAATCAGGAAAAGAAATATCATCAGGTAAGATGGAAATAATAGATGGACTAAAAATGAGGATAAATGAATGATACCACTTACAAAATGTAGAAATGAATAAGAAAAATGAACACATATATTTGTACCTTTCCTCAAGGAATATAATTGTGTATTTTGTGATTTAAGACCATTCATATCATCTTTAGACCCAAATCAAACCCACTAGCTATGTCTTAACTGAAAATGAAGTGTTTTACTTTAATAAAAAGCAATTGTGTCCTAATTCCATGTTTGCTATAATTGATAGACAATACTGTATGTCTACTTCACCTTTTGCTCATAACATGATTTTTAAATAGGCATAAATAATGTTCAGTTCTTCAGAGCAGCAAGAGCAGTAATCTTGCCTCTAGCATTAATTAATTGGTGGCTTGTAAAGTTGAGAGGCACAATTTCATTTATGTAAATACTCTGTTTCAATTACTCTGGGTTATAGATGAATTGTGAATAGCTTAGTTATAAGAAAAAATCAAGATGCACTTTAATTAGTACATTTAGATCTATCTATGTAGGGATGAAAAGAATCTGAAAGGCATTTCATGTTTTATATTTACTTTGAATTCACAATTTATTTATTTAAAAGCTATTGCTATTGTGTCAATACCCACAAAGATTTTATTATTAAGAAATTACTAACTCTATTAGTTTTAAAAATATAACTGATTTCCTTACTTTGTGTGTGTCTATTTTGCCCAATCCATTATGAATGTGTGCTCTGTTCCTTCAGGCAACGTAAAGACTTGTGGTATCATGCGTGGATTTCTATGAAACAAAAGATATTACTAATAATATCCAATAGTTATTGAGTGCATACTATGACCCAGGATTTTTTTCTAAGCACTTTGTATTTGTTTTTTTGTGCTAATTTATTTAGTATTAAACACAATGGTCTGAAATGTTTACTACTACGGTTACTCTCAGCTGATGAGAAAACCGAGGCAAGGAGAAATTAAGATTATTATAACCAGGTCATATAACTAGTGAGGAGGGGATTCGGGATTCAAATATAGGCTCCTGGATCCAGAGCACAAGCCTATACTATCAAGTACTGTAATGATGCTAATTATTATAGAATTACAATAGCAATAGCACCTACCAGGTAGGTGACAAACTCAGTGCTGGGTGTTTCATATAGATTGTCATCAATAATTTGCTAGGCCTCTTTACTTAAAGCCAATTGACCATAGATATGCATATCTGCTTCTGGACCTTATTATCTCTGATAAACATGTCAATATCTGCACCAATATCACATTTAATATTTACAGCAACTTTATAATAGGACTTAAAGTCACACATTTCTCCTTTTGTTTTTATATTTTTATTTTGGCTGTTCTGGATCCTTTCATTTCCATACAAATTTAGAAATCAGCTTTTTAATTTTTGAAATAAAAGAATTACTGAGATTTTTAAATTAGGTCTTTTATTGTTCTTTTTTTTAAAAAAAGATTTTATTTTTATTTGTTTAAGGAAGAGACAGATAGACAGAAAGAGAGAGAGAGCACAAGCAAGGGGAGAGGGAGATGGAGAAGCAGACTCCCAACTGAGCAGGGAGCCCAACACGAGGCTCCATCCAAAGACCCCATGATCATGACCTGAGCTAAAGGCAGATGCTTAACCAAGGAGCCACCCAGGCACCCCCCCTTAATGTTATTTTAAGCGTCCTTTGTTTATTTTGGATAGCTCCTCTATCAGATGCATTCTTTGCAAACAACTTCTCCAGGTCTATATCCTATTTTCTCATTCTTTTGAGTAAGTTTATCTTATCAATTATTTCTTTCATAGATCATGTCTTTGGTGGTGTATCTAGGAAAGTTTCACTACACCAAGGTCATCTAGATTTTTTCCTGTGCTATCTTCTATCTTCTAGTCATTTTAAAGTTTGCATTTACATTTAGATCTATAGTCCAAATTGAGATAATTTTTGTGAAAGCTGTAAGGTCTGCATTTAGATTTTTTATTTTATTTTTTTGTATATGGATATTCAGATGTTCCAGCACCATTTGTTGAAAAGACCATCTTTGCTTCATTGTATTATCTTTGGTCCTTTGTCAAAGATCAGTTGACTGTATTTGTGGGGGTCTTTTTTAGGGCTCTCTATCTGTTCTGTTGACCTAATTGTCTATTATTTTGAACATACTACACTATCTCGATCATTGTAGTCTTACATTTAGTCTTGAAGTCATCTAGTGCCAGTCTTACAACTTTGTGTTCTCTTTCAATGTTTTATTTGCTATTTTGAGTGTTTTGCCAATCTACATAAATTTTAAAATCAATTTGTCAATATCCAGCCAATAACTTGCTGACATTTTAATTGGGATTGCATTGAAACTATAGATTAAGTTGGGAAGAACTGACATCTTGACAATTTTGAGTCTTCTGAATCACAAACATGGAATTATCCCTTCATTTTTTAATTATTGATTTTATTAATCAGAGTTTTATGATTTCTGTCAAATTTTTACATATTTTATTATATTGTTAGATTATATAGTACTAGATTTATACATAAGTATTTCACTGGAGGGTATACTTGTGTAAATGGCATTGTGTCTTTAATATCAAATTTCACTTATTCTTTATTGGTATATAGGAAGGGAATTTACTTTTGTGTATTAACCTATACCTTCCAACCTAGGTCTAATTGCTTATTAGCTCCAAGAAGATTTTTTTTTTTTTCGTCAATTCTTTAGGATTTTCTACAAAGATGATTATGTCATCTGTGAACAAAGACAATTTTATTTCTTCCTTCTCAATCCATACACTTTTTGCCTCATTTTCTTATCCTATTGTATTAGCTAATACCTTCAGTACTGTATGCTTTGTTCGTGATCTTAATTCAAAAGCTTCAAGTTTCTTAACATTACGTATGATGTTAACAGTTGTTCTTTTGCATAGTTTTTTATCAAGTTTGGGAAGTGCTCTTCTATTCCTAATTTACACAGAGGTTTTAACATTAATGAATGTTTGATGTTATCAACATTTTTTTCTGCATCTCTTGATATGGGCATCATGTGATTTTTTTTTTCTTTTTTATCCCATTATAATGGATTACTTTAATTAATTTTTGAGTATTGAAGCAACCTTGCATACCTGGGATAAATCCCACTTGGTCTTGATATGTAATTTGTTTTACACTTATATTTTAATTTTGCTAATATTTTGCTGAAATTATTTGCATCTATGTTCATGAGAGTTGGTCAGAATTTCTTTCTCTTATAATGACTTCATCTGGGTTTGATATAAGGGTACTTATGGCCTCATAGAATGAGTTAGGAAAATTTTCCTTTGCTTCCATTCTCTGAAAAAAAGATTGTAGAAAACTGGTATAATTTCTTTCTTAAATGTTTGGTAGAATTTGCAAAGTGAATTCTGGGCTTGAAGCTCTGGAAGGTTATTAATTATTGACTGAATTTCTTTAATAGACATAGGCTTATTTGGAATGTTTACTTTTCCATGTGTTTTAGAAAATTGTATCTTTCAAGGAATTGGTCCATTTCAAATAGATTTATCAAATTTGTGGGTGTAGAATTGTTCACAGGATTCCTTTTTTATCTTAATATCCATATGAACTATGGTGATTTGCTCCTCTTCCTTTCATTTCTAACATTAGTAATTTGTGTGTTGTCTCTCTTTTATTTTTTGTCCTCCTCCTCTTCCTCTGCCTCCTCCACCTTCTTCTTAGACTGACTAGAGACTTATAACTTTTATTAATCCTTTCAAAGAACCAATTTTTGGTTTTATTCATTTTTCTCCATTGATTTCCTGTTTTGAATTTATTTGATTTCTGCATTAATTCTTTTTTTCTTTTCTTCTGCTTAATTTATATTTGTTTTTCTTTTTCTACTTTTCTTTGGTGGAAACTTAGATTATTGATTTTATATCTTTTTTAATATATGTATTCAATGCCTTACATTTCCTTTTAACTACCATTTTCACTACATCCTACAAATTTTGATAAGTTGTGTTTTTATTTTTGTTTAAAATATTAATTTCTCTTGAGATTTCTTCATTGACCTTTTTAAACAAAGTAATTCTAATTCATCCCTTTTGTTCCTGTCTCATTGCTGACATTTATTTCATTTACATATAAGCATCCATAGGCTTATAAATAATCAAATTTTTGCTATTATTAGTTGAACAACTATTATCAGATCCTTTAAGAACAAGAAAAATAAATAAATATTTTTATGTTATTTTTACTTATTCCTTCTTCAATAATCTTCCTTTCTTTAGGTTTATCTGACTTTCTTATCTATATTCTTTTTCTCTCTAAGACACTAATATTTCTTGCAAGCCAAGTATAGTGGCAACAAAAGTAGTTGGGTATTGTTATTTTCTTCAGTTTTTTTTTCTCTTTGCTTTTCAGTTTTTGAAGTTTCTATTTGTATGTCCTCAAGTTCATAATTATTTTCTCAGCTGTGTCCAGTCTACTAATAAAGCCACCAAAGCATTCTTCATTTCTATTATAGTTTTTTTTTAATATTCTCTACCATTTGTTTTTTATTCTTTCCTAGGTTTTTCATCTGTCTGCTTACATTGCCATCTGTTCTTTTGTGCTGTCAACTTTATCCATCAGAGCCTTTAGCATATTATTCATGGTTGTTTTAAATCCCTAGTTTGATGATTCCAACATTCCTGTTATGTCTGGTTTATTTTTTTTTAAGATTTTATTTATTTATTCATGAGAGACAGAGAGAAAGAGAGGCAGAGATGTAGGCAGAGAGAGAAGCAAGATCCACACAGGGAGCCCGATGTGGGACTCGATGCCGGGACTCCAGGATCATGCCTAGGGCCAAAGGCAAGTGCTCAACCACTGAGCCACCCAGGCGTCCCTATGTCTGGTTTAGATGCTTGCCCTGTCTCCTCCATTCCTTCTCCTTTTTTCTTTGATTTTACCTTACTTTTTTCTTTTCTTTTTGATAGCTGGGCATGATATATCAGGCAAAACAAACACACAAACTACTATTAATAGGCCATTAGGAGTGTGGTGAGTTGTTTAGGGAGGGAAAGCATTCTATAGTGCCACCATAGGTTTCAATTTCTCACACAGTTTCTCAATTTTTCTCCCTCTCTTAAATGGGTCAGGTGTCTACACTGGCCAGGAATTGGCTATTTCCCTTTTTGCAGGTCATGATAATACCCTAACAAGTGAGGCTGCGTTTAACTAGTGTTTCTGCATGCAAGGCTTGTTAAGAACAGAGTGTTCTGACATATTTCAAAAATGGATCCTTTTTCCTTCCCTCTGCCAGAAGTATGAGGGTTTTTTTTCATATATATATATATATAGTGGTCAAGCTCCTGGAGTAATTCCCACAATAATGTGAGGACCACCTATGACTCAGTCCCTCTGGACTGTTTTAACTGTCAGAATTGTCCTTATTGAGCCTCCAAAAATTCATCAGTCACTTAGGTCTCTCTACCCAGCGCTGGTTCCCGTGGCCACCGCCCCTTGTGGGTCTCTGCTCTGGTAAGCCATGACTCCCTGTAGTCACCTGTCTGTGTCTCTAATCATGGGGCAGCAGTTTTGTGTCATGTCTTTTCTTACAGACGCAAGAAGAGTTGTTAACTTTTCAGTATGTTCAGCTTTTTATTTGTTAGTATGGAGTGATGACTGCCAAGCTCCTTATGTGAGGAACTGGAAATCAGAAGTCTCTGTTTAGATTTTTAAGAAACTGCCAAACTTGTTTAGAGCGGCTGGACCATTTACCTTCCCACGACCATGGTATAAGTGATCCCGGTTTTCTGCATCCTCAGGGCGATTGATGGGGATGAGTTTATGGCTTAGACCTGTCACGTATCAAAGCCTACTGCCTTCAGGAGATATGCTGTGGCATCATATAGAATGTAGGGACTTTCCACAGCGCGCTTGTCCCTATGCCCACCTGCTTTAGTATTATTGTCACACATTTTACTTCCATGTATGTGATAAACGCCAAACACGTTGTTTTCATTTTTGTCTTTAAACAACTGATCATACTGAAGGAGACATGAATAATAATGTTTTTATATACCCATAAAATAACTAGTTTTAATATTCCCCATGTTTTGGTTTAGATCCAGGTTCCCATATGGTACTATTTTCTTTCTGCTTAAAGCACTATCTTTATAATTTCTTACGCCTGCCGGTGATGAATTCTTTTAGCATCTGAATGTCCCCCAAATCCTCTTTGTCTTCATTTTTGACAGATTTTGTTTTGCTGGGTAACAAAATTCTATGTTAAAAATTCATCATTCTCATCTTTTGGGAGAAGAAGGTTGTTGTTTCTTCCACTAATTAAATGATGTTGCTCTCTTGTAAGTTGCATTCATTTGAGAAGCGATCTGGTGCCTTCTTTACTCTGTTCTTCTGTGTGTAATATGCCTTCCCCTTCTGGCTGCTTTTACATTTTTTCTCTTTATAATCAGTTTAAAGCAATTTGATTCTTATATGCCTGTCTATAGTTTTCTTCTTTTTTTTTTCATTTTTGACTTTCGTTGTGTTTTTTTGGGGATCTCTGGATATAAAATTTTTAACAAAATGGGGAAAATTTTAGTCATTATATCTGCAGACGTATTTTTCTGTTTCTCTTTTGGGACTTTAATTACATAGTATATTTTGCTACTCAAGTTTTTCCCATAGTTCACCAAATATTCTGTTCATTTTTTCCCAAAATTTTATCATCTGTATCAATTCTGAGTCAGTTTCAATTAACTAAGTTTTTCCTTATTATGGGCCATGTTTCCCTGCCTCATTGCATACCCGACACGACAATTTCAGATCTAATGAAAGAAATGGTGCATTTTTTGTGTGTGCTGGGTATTTTTAGATTTATAAAAATATTCTTAGCTTCATCCTGGGGTGCAGTTTTGATCATTAGAATCAGTTTGATCCTTTTGGGTCTTGATCTTCTGCTTTGTAAGTGTGACCAGAGCAACATTTAGTCCTTTCAATTTTTTCCTAATACTCAGGCAGGATTCTTATTAGTACTCTAACTCTGGATTGGCAAATTACAGCTTGAGGGCTAGGGTCTGTTTCTGTTAATAAAGTTTATTGAAACACAACCACGCCTATTTGTTTATCTGTTTTCTCTGGCTGTTTTTCTACAACAATGGCAAAAAGGAGTAATTATAATAAAGTCCACCTGACCTACAGAGCCTGGCCCTTTAAGACAAAGTATGTCAATTGCTACCCTAACGGATGCCTCCTGGGTTGTAAGGTTTCCACTCTGTGTTTGGAAACAGCTATTATCTGGCCTCACATTTATTCTTCCTCTGGTCCCTGATACTCAGCAGTGAATTGAATTCGGGAAGGGGCCTTCTGCAGATCTCTAGAGTTCTCTCTCTATGCAGCTCTCTACTGCATGGGATTTTGTCACGTAAACCCTCGCCACCATGCCTTCTCTGGAAGCCCATTTCTTACTATTCAACTCAGGAAGACCACGAGGCTCTGGTTGGTTTCCCCCTCCCAGCTCTGTGGCTTATATCCTTCTCCAGGTAGAAAGTGGAGGTAATCATAGGGGTCACTTTCCATCTCTCAGGGGTCACTGTTGTTTGGTGTGTGATGCTCAATATTTTCTGAGCCATTGTTTTGTGTATTTTGTCCTTCCCCCTACCCCCTAGTTGTTGCAAATGAAAGGAATAGTTCAAGTTCTTGTTAGTTGATCTTACCTGGAAGTAGAAGTGCAAGAATTAATTTCTTTTTTCCCTAAGAAACGAGTGAATATGAAAGTCAGAGAATAACATTTAATAATTTGGGTAGACAAGAAGGTGTTTGTACACCAGTAGTCTTTACTAGTTTAATTAAATGTAAGAAAATTTGACTCTGATGCTAGCATTGATGATTTTATATAAGCAAAATTGTTTAATATATTCAATTCTAACAGAACTACCTTTAAGATATATTCCAATAGGTGGTTCTGGGTGGCTCCGTTGGTTAAGCATACGGCTCTGACTCTTATTTTGGCTCAGAGCATGATCTCAAGATCAGGAGACTGAGCTCAACCACTTGCTCCTCAGCACCCAGTGAGGAGTCTGCTTCTCTCTCTTTCTCTCTCTCTCTCTCCCTCTCCCTCTGCCCCTCCCCCTGCTGTGCAGGCTCTCTCTCTAAAATAAATAAATAAAACTTATTTGTTCTTAAAAGGAATATTCCAATATACATCATCCTAAATGCAAATAAATTTCATTTTATAAAATAAAATTCATTTTCTTTCCTTTCAATAGATGGCATATTATAAATAATTACCTTCATTCCCTTCCCCTAGAATCTCAAATCTCAATCTCAAATGTTTGAGGGTTTTTTTTGTTGTTGTTTCTACTTGCTTTTTTACTATCCTTGTCCTCTCCAAAGACCATTAGGAACACTCCTGTATTTGAGTAAATTAGTTTCATTACTTCTTAGAAGAAGGGAGAAAGCACACAATGAGAAAGCGTCTCACTAAGAGACTATTAGGAAGGATTTATAGGATTTGAACTAGGCAACTTTGCAGAAGATTCAGGAGGCAGTTTACTTTAGATTGGATGCTGTCAGAAAGTGGAGGCAATTTTATGATTAAGTATTTAATATATATTATCTTAAAAGTAGGAGGAATAAATTGAGGCTAAAGATATAATAGGTAAAGAAGCAACAGTCACTCAGATTAGTCAGGATTAGGATGTTTGTGTTTTTTGTGTCTTAGACAATGAATCGATTGTCTGTGTTGAGGCATGATTACGAGCTGATTTGTATTAGTATTCATAGACTTACATTACCATCATCTTCTTCTATCATCTGTGGTCCGAGGATACGTAATTTCTGGGTTTTAGTATTTAATTTACCTTAGTAAAATTTCTGACTCTAATTCTTCATAAAAACCAAAGGATTAGATTTGATGGTTTCTAAAGTGTTTCCATTTCTTACATTCTATAAATGAGAAATTTGCTTTAAACTATTCCTTTCTAAAAATGTTGAATAAAGTGAAATTATTGGGGAGTTTTAATTATTTTTTTCCTTAGATAAAGGTTTTACAGTACAGATATGTGGTCTCTGTGCTCTGTTTACTGCTTCCTGAATCTCTAGGAATGAGGGCATAAATTAAACTGTCTCTTATTTTATGCTCCCCAGCAAGGCCAATAATAAAACTTTTATTTCATTTAGTGGCTCTGAAAATAATAAAATTCATTTCATTTCCTTTTAATGAGAAAGATGGCATATTATAAATATATGGCATATATAAATATAAATATTCCCTTCCCCCACAGTCTTAAATCAATATATTTTATGGGGAATTTTTTTCTTTGGTATATTTTGCGGCTATGTTTATAAATAAGACAGAAAGTGTTCAGATTTTGAGAATTATGTTTATCACTATGATCTGTGTTTTTGTCTTTCTCTTCTTTGTAACTACTTGTTGTTGATAGAGCCTCACATTTCAGCATTGAATCCTTTTAAAATATTTTAAACTCAGGTAACCTAAAAGGATAGTAGGCATTTGGTTAGTTGGCCTGTTTTTGCCTTGGCTTTCCCATGAAAGTTCTACTCCTGTTGAAAGTCATTGGATATCTCTTACCTCTTACCTAACTGATATTTTTCTATATTATGGTGTGAAATATTTTTAACATCAACATGTCCTTATGTATGTCAGAGTCTTCTTTGCGGGATCCTCTAAATACATAGGCCAAGCTGTTAAGTCAGATTGCATTTCCTTTGCCGTGTGTAAATCCTCTATAAATGGCTCAATCAGTGATTAGAGCTAAATGCTACCTGTCTGTCTGGTGTGGGATCTTTTCCAAGATGACAGATGACTCTGCTTCATCTGTTTGATCCCAGGACACTTCCTAGGAGAATCATAGCTGAGCGTTCATAGATATGGTCAGCGTTTGGCCTGTTAAGTAACCAGTGAGAATCTGCTTAGATTTATCTCTTTTCTTTTAACTTATGAAAACTATCAAAAAAGAGATAAGAAGATTCACCTAAAGTTCTTTGATGAAAGAAACAGGTGGGCATGTGATAACTTGCTTACAAATACACAAATATATTGGAGAACAAAACACAAAGCTGTGATTTTATTGAGTGCAAATATTTTTACACTTTTCCAGGCCACTGGTTTAACTGACCTCTTTTCTTGAACATGTTAGCAGTAAAACATACAAGATCAATACAGGATGTGGTGGCTTTTATCCTTTGGAATTTATGGTCTGCTTCTTAGAAAAACCCTTCTGCATTGTTTTTAGCCTCAAGTGTATTATCAGCTCAACAGCGATCTCAGAATTATAGGGAATCAAAAATGCATATTACAGTCTCTTCACAGAACTAACAATATAGCTGGATATATAAGATGTTAAGGAGAAAAAAAAATGATAAAAAAATAAGAATTCGGGATCCCTGGGTGGCGCAGCGGTTTGGCGCCTGCCTTTGGCCCAGGGCACGATCCTGGAGACCCAGGATCGAATCCCACATCAGGCTCCCGGTGCATGGAGCCTGCTTCTCCCTCTGCCTATGTCTCTGCCTCTCTCTCTCTCTGTGACTATCATAATTAAATAAAAAAAAATTTAAAAAAAAAGAAAAAAAATAAGAATTCTCTACAAGGAAACATTCATATTCACAATAATATATACATTTTCCATGATAATTCCCATTTTATAGAAGTTTATTCTCTCCTTAAAGTAACAGATTATGTATAGAATTCAATGTCTATGCCTATGCAGTGCTTCCTATAAAAACCAGGGATAAAAATCTGAACATGTGACTAGCTTCTCCATTTTAGAGATGGTTACACACATACGCACATGCAGAAAGCCATAGTTATAGATGAACATATTTATATGGAAGTGAATTCACAGAGAAGGTGAAATTTGTAGTATGTTTTAAATGATGAAGATTAAAGGAGGAAGGAAAGAACCTAGGGTATTTGAGAAAGAAGAACTGTATAGGTGAAGACACAGAGGTACGAGGGAGATTTTGTCTTGAATATGGGGGATGATGGGAAAACCAGTCTGGAAGCAAAGGTATGTAGGGCAGAAAAAAGAAATAAAGTTGGGTAGCTGAAACAGTGTTAAGTGTTTGGAGGGCCTTCACAAGCTGAAGTTTAATTTTATAAGATAAATATTACATTATCATTGCTATTCCATGATCCAAGTATTTTTTTTTTATAAGTTTCCTCATCTGCCAGAGGAAATGTGGATTATATGAATTTAGATATATAAGCTAGGAGCTGGCATAGCAGAGGATACATAAGACAAAATTTTGAATTTTGGGATTTTAGTTTATCATGACAAATTAGGCACTTCAAGTCTCCACAATCTCTTCTGTGAAAAATGGGTTATGGTAACAATAGGACCTTCTTATGGGTATAATGTTCAAATATAAGAATACATGGTAAAATACCTTTTAAAGTAATAACACTTATTCTGCATTAGTTATTTACCTTTTAATTAAAAGCACTAAAAATCTAGGCATAGATTGATAAGAGGTGACATGCAAAATAAACGTTTGGATCTGAAGAGAGTGGTGTGTGTGTGTGTGTGTGTGTGTGTGTGTGTGTTTATGATATATAATTTCTAGTTTCTTTCCAGTTCTTTCATGATTTTGCTCCATTAGAGCTCCAAGCTACGTAGTAGCTCACTGTCCCATGGCTGTTGAAGCCCCTCGGTCCAAAGCCTCTCTCTTTAACTGAAGTTTGGGAGACAATAGATGTAGGACTTGGAACTGAAGGGAGAAGAGAGAGAAAAGCATCAAAACTAGCTCTTTCCTTATTTTAGAATTCCAGAAGATGCTGCTCAATGCTGCTATTGAAACAAAAAAGTGTTGTAGGACAGAGAAGGAATTCGTGTGCCAAAAATGAGGGAATTTAGGGCACATGGGAGGCTCAACCAGTTAAGCTTCTGGCTTTGGCTCCTGTCAGTCTGATGTCAGGGTCTTGGGACGGAGCCCGCATCAGGACCTCTGCTCAGTGGGGCATCTGCTTCTCCCTCTCCCTCTGTCCCTCCCCACTGCTTGCATGCTGTCCCTCACTCTCTCTCTCAAATAAATAAATAAAACCTAAAAGAATAAATAAATAAAAGAAAATGAGGGAGTTCAGTTTTGAATAGGATGTGCTCCATTTGGACATACTGGGTTAGTTGATGGTAGGCCATCTAAGTGAAGATGACCCGTGGTTCATGCCACACTTTCCTGTCAAACAGAGTAGGCAGGTCACACACAGATTTGAAGGCAGAAGAAAAAGAATAGACTGAAGACAAGAGGGATGTGAGAATGGTAAAAACAGTAACAAACAAGAAATGGAATCTTAAATTATTTTTAAAAGAGGAAGTGGCCAGTGGATTCACAGGGAACTGAGAGTTCAAGAACCTTGAGGACTGAGTATATTCATTCAGAAATATATATATATTTTATTTGGCTGGAAAAAAGTCATCCTAAAAGAGCCATTTCTCTATAGGAGAGGATTGGGATTGGAGACACACAAAAAAGTCTGAGGGAAAGCAGAATACATACCAGGAGGATGGATCAAAGAAGAGAAAAACTGGCCCAGGAAGCTGAGGAAAGAGGAAAATCCGTGTTTCTGTGAGTGAAGCTTCTTAATAGAGTCCGTGTGCATGTGAGAGACAGATACTGTGAGGGGAGGGTCATAATATTTGAAGGCCTTAGGAAAAAGTAAGGCTGGATACTTGAGGGAAGAACGGGGAGAGAGAAAATAGGTAAGGGTGAGGATTTCAGGAGTTGGGTGCCGGGGGTGAGGGATGAAGCCCAAAGCTATTGTTCTCAGCAAAGAGAGGGCCCTGTCCCCAGAAGGAAACAATTTAGGGTCTCAGAAGCAGTTTTTCCCACTTCCCAGAGCCCCCAGAGTTTCTATAATGTCTCTGAAAATGGTGTGCACTCCCATAGAAAAAGCATATATTTTAAATAAAATAGTAATGGAGAAAATGCCCAGGAAGCATATGGATTCTAAAAAAAATAAATAAATAACCTGTGAGATCAAGTTAATGAACAGACCTCAACATGGAAATTTTTGTTACCGAAAGGCAGTGTGAACCAGCAAGGAGTGCTGAGATTTGGAAGACCTGGGCTGAATTCTGGTTTTTGCTATTTGCAGAATATTCCCAGGTCCGTTCATCTCCTGGGCCCTCAACGAGATACAATATTTGCCTTTATGACCAGAGTTTTCTGAAGATCTAATAAGACAACGTGTGTCGAAACGCTTTATAAATGCGGAAGCTCTGTACAAATTGTTAGGATTTCTATTACCGTGATTATGGTTATCTAGATGGTGGTAGATGAAAGGTTTGAGTCAAATTTGAAGACCTTGGCATTTAAAAAGTAATTAACCTGAAAGAGACAATAATAGAAATGACAATTAGAATTAGAATGAAGAGATTAGGGGGAGCTGTAAGAACCATTAGTCAGAGGCGGCTTGCTCACAGAAAATTCCCAAGTCAAGGGAAAAATTTCATTTAAATTTTGGAGAATAAAAGAAACAAAACAAAAACAAACAAAAAAATTTTTGGAGAATTGTTAGCACATGGAGAAGATTCTAAGGAGAAATATGCAAATGATCTCTGTTCAATATCCGAACAACTTTCTAGACTGAAATAAGAGAACAGAATGAAAAAACAATGCTGGGCTATAGCATAATATACACTAAAAATATATTGTTTCAGAGACCAAACATTGTGTAGCAGATTTCTTAAGTGCTCAGTCAAGAGAATAATACAATAATTCTATGTCTTATTTAAATCTTTTGGTGACTAAGTCCATTAAGATGAAAATATTTCATTTTTAGTTCTAATTTTTAAAAAATCCTGTTTTCTCCAAGATTTTAGATATGTTTATGTCATCACCAATATTCTTAAATAGTTTTATTATATATTTGCTTCATACTTACTTGATAGCAGATCTACCAGGAGTTTCCATAATTGAGTTTTTCTTGCAAAATACACTTTTAATTTGTGCCAACTCAGAAATAAATGAATGAGTGACAGAGGAATATGCCTTTGCAGGTAGGAAGCATTATCGGTAATTTCCCCCAAAGGAACAGTCAACCATGCCAGAAATGGCTAAATAATTAAAAGGGAAAGATAGAGAATGCACACACCTGTTGTAAGTAATTTGCCAAGTGAGTTTTATTATCAAAAGCTGTTTTCTTGGAGTTAACAGAGGAAACTAGTTTTGAAGATAAGGTCTGGGTAAATGGTCAAGAAACCAAATATAACAGCCGCAAATAGTTTCATAGGTCTGCTAGAATGATTTTTAGGTTCAAGTGACATAAAGCCTTTGTGATTCTTCCTATCCTTCTAGGAATATAGAAAAAATAATTCTTATTTACTGCTTTTTTCTTACATGGACATCTCAATCAAAATAGCCATCAAATATTAAATGATTATCTACTGAGGACCTGATAGTTCACCCCAAAGGCTATAAATATAATAAGAACTGTAAAGGCTGAAGGAATTAAGGACTCCTTCAAATGATCTCTACTCTTAAATTCTAGTAATTCATCTTTTGTTTTACTAATAGGCTTTGATAATGATGATAATTCAAAAATATAAAAGAGCTCATTTTTTATTTACTTGCTTTATTTTTCTTAGTGATATATATTACATATTTATATATAAAATATAGATTGCACATAATATAGACACATAAGGTGTGTATATATGGTATATGTGACATAGTAATATTTAGACATATTTTTAATGTAACAAAGTACATATTTATGTACACATATATAATAGGCACATATATAATTCTAAATAATATTACTAACTCTAAAAAGTATACATAGTATTTCTTAAAAAATAAAGCAGTACAGATGACTGGAGTTGCTAAAAGCTTTATTGTAGTTGTAGTGGTGGTTATTAATTTGCACTAAAATCTCTGATTTTTAGGAATTAGAAATAGAGCTCCAGCACAAAATGAAGGGCCAAATAGGGGTTTTTCATTCTACTTGCTGGGTCATCCACTCAAACTATGCTTCTTCTCCTACCTTCAACTATTATCAACTGTAACCATGAGATTCAACATTTTTTTTTTCTTTTCTTCCATTGCCCTCCTCAAAATCATATGGAGGCAGAAAGGGGAAAGTGCAAGTGCCCTCGTTTTTAGTTTATAACATACAGTAACTGCCTTCTCCCCCATTATGTACACACACCCCCCCAAAAATCACAAAGGCACATTATATAATACAATCTCAGAAGGAAATGAAACAAACTCTCAGAAATGTGATAAAATGTGAACTTTTGTAGTACATGAGAAAAGACTAAGTAAAATTTAAAGCCTAGTGTAATTCCTTTGTTCTTCTGCAGGATCAAAACTGGATCTTATAGTTGTATTTAGATAGAAAGGGGAAAAAATGAAGATGGGCCCTGGATAATTTACCATGGCAGATTGCGTGCTGCTCCTCCCTCAACCATTTGACTAACTCCGTAGCCCACCTACACCTAATTACCAACAGGCCAGGCCCTTGTAATAACCCTCTCCCCATCCTACACCTCTTCTGAGTATAAAATGTGGGAATAATTTTCACTTGTGGCATCACCAGTTTGAGAGTTAGTTTCTTGGACAGGTTTACTCATATTTGTATCTCTGTGATATAGCATAGTACTCGGCCTTCCTGTTCTGAATTAATGATTTTTCTCCCAACTGATTCAAAATGTACCTGTAAAAACAAGGTAGATCTCAGTTTTTTTTAAATGACACAATTACAAATAAAATTCAACTTTAAAATTTTATGAATATACTTCATTATGAGTTGACACTAGGTTTTAATTTAAAAAAAAAGCAAAGCTAACTAAGTGATGACAAATGAACTAATAAACTAAAACAGCACCCTTTAGCTTAATAGTCTTCCATTATATAGTTTTACTTAATAATACAATCCGCTATTGATCAAACACAGACTTAGTGTCTGGATAATTTCATGCAAAATGTAACATATACATACATTCCATCAACAGGCATATATAATATTTTAATATTTGATATCTAAGATTAATTATTAATTTCATTGCATATTAAAATGATCACATATTAATTTCAATAATTTATATTTGATTTTAATCATTATTATAAACAATCTAGTTGAAAAGCAAATATCTATTTTGCATAATATTTCTTAAAGGATATTTTAGGTTAATGAATATTAAAAATGACTGAGAAGACAATTTGAGGCTTAAAAGCCTTTAGGTTGTTTAGTGTATCTCTTCCAATTCATTTCAGAAAAGAAAAAGAAGGATACCAGGTCTGTCTTCTGAAAAGAATCATCATTCCAATAGATTAAAACACAGTTCTTCACCTGAAATTCTAATTTTTCACTTTATGCAAAACCGGCTATTAAATCTCTCCAACCCATTTTGGAAAAGTAAGATCATATTAAACATTATTGAGTTTAATTGCCCCTGCCCACTGCACACAGAAAGCTAGAGGATTTAATTAGCACTACTACTCTTGGTTGCAAAACAAGGGAAACTAATATTTATCGCATATGTGTTCTTTGCCAAGTGCTCACACCTATTTTTCATCTCAAAACGAATTTTCTAAGTACATATTATTTTACGCATAAAGAGAATCATCTGAGATTTAGGAAGAGTGTATGATTTGCCTAATATCACAAAGCTATCAAATAGCAAACTTACTATCAAATCTACTCGGGCCTGGCTATAAAGCCAGACTCCTTACGTAACGTACTACCTCATTCCTAATGTCGTTAATCATGTACAATCTTAAAATCTTAACTTTTTTGTACATGTTGACCTCTCCAGTGGGCTGTTAAGATCTTCAGTGACTTGCAGCCTCGGATTCCAAAGGAATGAACTTTGAAATATTGGGTGTGAACTTTAATTCTGTCAGTTACTAGCAAGTAGGAAACTTCTATGAATCTGTCTACTGATACACAAGATGGGATTATGATATTACCCCGATACATTCCCATTAGCGAATATGAGTATTTAACTTCATATTTAACAGATATTTGCTGCCATTGAAGACCAATTCCTTTCCCACTTCTTACACATATTTTATTCTATTTTACTTTATTTTATTTTTATATCTCACTGTGTCTTTCATGCGCTGAGAATCTGTAAAGATAAACCAAAATTATTAAGCATATGTTATGTCATCGATACTTTTGTGAACATTATCTCTTATTAACATCTTATCACAATCCTCTGAGATGTTAACCTGCCCAGAGTTTATCCTCCTTCTCTTCTAAAGCTCTGTATTTCCAGGGGGCATTTGATCTTTCCCACAATCTCATGGCTTTAAATATATTTCTGGATACTTTCTCTGATTTTCGGACTGCATGTATTCAGCTACATATTTGAAAATGCCATTTGAATGGATAATCGATATATCAAAAATACATCTGACCTAGAACTCTTCATTCCTGGGTCTGTAACCTAATCCTACCCAGCCTCTGCCAACTTCCATCCAACTACTTGTTCAGGCAAAAACCTAGAAGTCATCATGATTCCTTCCTATTACTCATGATCTCACACATCCTACCAAACAGCAAAATTTGCCTACTGGCAAAATTTATACTTCAATTCCTCTACTATTCTTATCAGAATTGACCATCTTGGATCTATATGACTTCAATAACTTTCTAACAAGTCTGTTCCTTCTAATTGCACATTTATCACCTTTTGACTCTATGTAAGAGCCAGAAGGCTCTTTGGAAGATGGAAAGTACGTGATCTCTGATGGCTTCCCATTGCAAGAAGAAAAATCCAGACTTCTTATCCTGTCCTATCAATCTCCGGTTGACATGATTTCTACCCAGTTTTCCCCCTTGTTATATTTTAGCCACACTGTTTTTCAGGGGGTTTCTAGAATAACTAAGCTCAGTTCTGTCTTCAAAACGTAACATTTGCTACTATTTTTAACTTGAACACTTTCCAGCAATTCTTTCCAACTGTTTATAGAAGAAGGTTTCGTCTTACATTGCAGGTCTCAAACCCATGTTATCTCTTTAGTGAGTTCTTTTTCCATTATGCCATCAAATGTGTAGTTTATGTGAGACCATTTATCTCATTCATAACACTAATTCCTGCTCAATAATCACACGTATCAAGTGTGATTGTTATCAAAGACTACTGGGTTATCCATTTTCACTTGTACATATTATTTGAATATAAAGTTTATGAGGGTAAAGATCTTTTATGTCTTTTTTTTTTAACCTCAGTATTGCCTTTTACAATTCTGGAGAGATGACTAGAGAGACAGGGGCAATAGCGCCAGGGAATGTGTGGAGTCCAGAGTGCATGAAATGGGAAGTACAAGGTTGGGATGAGATGATAAGTAGATGAGTTGGAAGGCACCTAAGATTCTTTTTTCTATTGATTTCTACACTCTAATGGAAATGATATGATGTGTATGTAATTGTCTAGCACATGGTATTTAGTAAATGTCAGTTGCCTTTTCTAGCAGTGTTCTCCACAGGCTATACCTAGGTATCAACATCCTTACTCCTTTAGGGAATGAAACTCACCTAGAAAAATAGGGAACAAAAAGTACAGTACAGTTTGGGTAGTGCAGTTGGCTAGCTGGCTCCGTGCAAGGCCTCACTGTGTCCCTACCCTCCGCAGTCCAATTTGCCAGACTGAGGTCGAGAGTAGAGTTTCCCAAGAGACTTTCCTGAGGTCTAGCCGGCTTGGTTCTGTGTGAAGGGCTCTGGGCTGCAACTTGATAGCGCACAGTCTTCTCTCTTGGGCAATGGTAACTGTAGGGAGAGAAACAGCCACTCATGCCACTTTCACAGGCTGCCTTCAGGATCTCATCAGCCTTGCTCTGCTCAATATCTTGGAAATCCACATAATTCACAGCTAGGACTTGGTCCCCTTCCTGAAGTTTTCTTGATGTGCATCTGATTCAGGAATCACGTTGGAGATATAGATGCCCCATTGGGAGGCCTTTCCTCCTCAGATATTAAATCTCAACTGAGCTTCAGGGGGCTTCTTCAGTGTGAGAATTTAGGGCAAAAACGGAGTCAACTCACTTTTGTAGTCTGGGTAATTCACCCTGTCACGAGGAGAAATCTATGGTGGGGGATTCTCATAGGTAGGGCAGGAAAGCCTCCAGTTAATCAACATAAGGAATCCAGTGGTCCATCTCTAATAAGTCCCCTCAGGCAAATCAGGCTCCATTCACTGCCAATTCAGTTTAGAAACTGGAAGTGGATACTCAGATGGGTCTGGAAGTGTGGGGTCAGGGTATGGTGCTCCGGCCCTCTCCTTCCTGATACACCAAGACCTTTTATGTCTTATTTACCGCCATGTTGCCAACTGCCTAGGATTGCCTGATATATAGTCATTCTCAATGACTATTTATTGAATAAATGAATGGATGGATAAAGAGAGGTTATATTTGTTCATGATTGATGAAAAAAGGCTGACGAAGTGTAAAAATTCTAAACAGCAAAATTAGGAATAAACAAGTCAGTCGATAAAAGTAGGTGCCTACAAACTGTGTGGCATACATTTATCAATGACTAACACAAAAGCATCTATTTGTAAAATACACATTCAGGAATTCTTTAGAGTGATTTTTCTTTTTCCCAATATCAAGACATGTTTAAAGACTAGTGGCTTCAACTTACATTGAAAGGTGTGAACTAGCTAGATTTCCATATGTTTCTACTCAAGCAAGCATGAAATTAACTGAGATGCATTATGTCCTCCCACAAAATGTCAGTATGAAATTCAAATCCATCATCAATTGGAGCTAAACTGTTCTTTACAGTTGTTGTATCGTGGTACTAATTGAAGATATGACCCAATCAAACACCATCACAATAGTTATCATAGCACATTTCCCTAATATATTCTTGTCGCCGCAACTAGAAGAGGTACAGCCAGGATCATTCCATTACTTAGCTTCAAGGGTATCCTGCGTTCTCTCCTCCATGGGGTATCTAATGGGACAGCTCTGGCAATGATTACGGTAGAGTCCCATCCTTGCCCAAATACATTAAATAGTTTGTTGTATCCCTTCCCCCCACCAAGATTCCTTCCCAGCCATCACATGTATCAACTGCGGTTGTTATCAACTGGCATAATTAATTTTCTTATCCTATTTCTTGTAGGGAGGGCATAGGAAAGAGAAACGTGTCATGATCGATGTAGAAGCATAACGTTAAGATTCCAAAGCTGAGGAAGATTTTTGAGGTTTTGAAGTTGAAGCTTTTTATTCCTCTGAAGAAAAACCTTCAAATGACAGAAAAAGGTGACATGGAAGTTGGCTTGATGTCTAAAGATGACTTTCATTTGGTCTGGTTATTCAACAACTATTATAGTCCTTTGGGAAATTCCCAAAAGACAGCTGTGCAGTGTGACATAAATTCTGATCAAACCAGGGAGAAGAAAGGAGAGAGATGACATATCCTCTGATATTAATTCTTTGAGTTTTGCCTCACTTTGCTGTCCTTAATGAGGTCCATCCCTTTCTCTCGGAACTCCAAAGACAATAGTTTGTTCCTTTCTATACTACAATTTATCCTATTTGTATTGTGGTACCGTCAACTGTAGACATTTTCCATCTCACACGAGCTTATAACCTCGTTAAGGGAAGGATCTGAGGTTTACTTTTCTTTCTTAGGGATACTAATAATAGATCACAGCACTTGGGTTTCAAAGTTTGTTAAGCAGTAGCTAAAATTGCTCCAAGTGTTCATGAGACTTTTGTTAAGTAATTTACAAAAATTATCTGCTGGCAGAAAAAAAAGAGAGGACAGAAGGAGATGAATGAGGAAGAAATAACTCCTAATTAGAGTTTTTTTTTTTTTTTTTTTAAGCTAAGAAGGCTTTGATCTAAGGAGTTTAGCTAAGAGCCAAGTTTTCCTCATATTTTCAAACCTTTATTTTAAGTCCACTGGAGGAAGGAGTGCCAAGTATCAAGATACCAACTAAAGCTTTCATCGACAAGGTGACAGCTTGCTCCTAATGTTTAGGCAATTAAAAGATCTTTCTGGGAGGCACTGCTTTGCCAACATGAAAGTCTTCTGCCTGGGTGACTCTGCCACACAATCCAATCCCTACATGTGTCCCATTGATCTCTTAAGAGAGCAACAGTTAATTCCAGGTGTCTTTTTGGGCAAAGCATATTCCTGGCTCACTTGTGAAATCTCATGTTTTCTAACAAGTCTCCTTGCTCTCCACCTTCAAAGAAAGTGCATTTACCTCATAATGACGCGTTATGCTATAAAACTAAGTTTTCTGTAGCAAATATCTGCTGTAACTCTCCAGTGTCTCTCAGGGCTTACCTGTGTATCCCTGGACAAGTCTTTCTAGCCTCAATTTGCTCTTTTAAATGTGAATAATAATTTTGTTGTTTACCTCCTTTCTGGGATAGTAGTGAGGCGAGAGGAGGAGTGAAATAAAGTACTGCAAAAATCAGAAATATAGAAGTAAGGCCCTAGGAGAAAGTAGTGTCAGACAGCTAGGCCCCTTAGGGCTACTGCATTTTACTGCCAAATCCTCAATATTATTGCATGTGCACAGCCAGCATCTTTGCCTAAATTATTTGGAAGGAACACAAGAATAAAGCATATAGGAGGGAATATAAGAAAATAGAGTAAGCCTCCCCACAAAAGAAATCAGAGCAATCACAATATTTTACCCTTCTAAAGATGAGGAGGAAGCCAGAATTTTACATTTCTTTAATTGGGGCTATAACAAGTACAAAAGGAAGTAGGAAAAAAATTAGGCAAATACAAAAAGAAGAAATTCCTAAGTTCACTCTAGTATTGTACTATTATCTTCTATTTTCCTGTCATTTTTATGATACATGGTTATTACCAAGGTAATTATTTGGCTAAGAGCAAAGGAAAAAAAATATAAAGTAGTTTTGATGACAAAAATGTAGACTTCTTCTGTGTATACTTTCTCCAGTGTTTTCTATTGGTTATCTGAAAAATCCCTTCTATCATTCCTTGTTCAATCTGAACCCAAATAAAATCATGTATTTATGAATAATATCTTTTTAAATAATAAGATTTTCAAGGAGTTTGAAGCTGTTGTAATACAGCATAAAGAATTTTACATGAAGGATCATTAAAGACTGATACTGGCTTAGTACTGGGAAATGGCCTAAACCATGCAATTTACCTCATATTTACTTGTTCCTCTGGTTAGATTTACTAGGTAGACAGGTAGGAGAGCAATAAATGTGGAATTAGGAAGTATACTTCTGAATTTTTGACTCCTAAATCTACATTATTTTAGCATGAAAAGATATTTGATTTTCACCTTCAAAAACTTGCTTCATTTCACACTGTTTGTGATGACTTTGATTTTAGGAAAGATTAATTACAAAAAATGAAAATTGATCACCTAGATTTAATGGAATCTCTTGAAGGGATATTACTTGTCTTCTACTAATGAGTTGTAGGCAAATTACATGTTCACAAGGCAATCTCTTCCAGTTTGTCAGTACAAGTATTTGTAAGACTTCAAAGGAAATAGACCCCCAGGGTGCCTGGGTGGCTCAGACAATTGACTGTCTGCCTTGGCTCAGGTCGTGATCTCAGGGTCCTGGGATTGAGCCCCTTGTCAGGCTCTCTGCTCAGCAGGGAATCTGCTATTCCCTCTGTTCTCTCTTTCTCTCTCTCTTTCAAATCAATAAATGAAATCTTTTTTAAAAAATAGGATCCCCAATTAAAAAAAATAAATCCATCCAACTAAAAATCAAAAGTTTCTTAGGAAAGTTTTGTAACCAATAGACAAAAAAAAAAAAAAAAAAATCTGTAGTAAAGATACTTAGAAAGGATGTTTTAAATGATGACTTTGCCATGTCTATAATGGTAAATTCAAGTTAAAACCCCATTTGGTCTGGTTCAGCCATCCTAAGCATATTTTCAGGGAGCAAATAAATTACTATACTTTGCTCTCCTGGCTACGGTACTATATTCTGAGACTTTATAACTCCTGTACTCCAGGTCCTGGCTAAATGATATGTTTTCTGTATTTTCAAAAATCAAAATTCTGCTTAGTCTAAGAGTTAAAAAGTGGATACCTTGCATCTTATTATCTTTTGCATTTCAATTTATCTCTTTAAAGGAAAAGACCATGTTTTTGTGGTACTAGGCTATATCAAAAGTAGTGACTTACCACCTCAGAGTGTAGTGAGAGCCAACTCAAAAAGGAGGTGGTTTGACAGAAGAAAAGATACTTTCACATGAAATTTTAAGCACTCTCTGGTTTAGAAGGATGTTAATGGATAAAAAGATTGTAAAACAAACACATACACACACACACACAAAACCCTGAAGTTAAGTCAGAAAGAAAGAGACCATCTTTGAGTAACAGAAAATATAATTTTTTTTGAAAGATTTTATGTATTTATTCATGAGAAACACACAGAGAGAAGCAGAGACACAGGCAGAGGGAGAAGCGGGCTCCCTGTGGGGATCCTGATGCAGAACTCAGTCCCAGGACCCCGGGATCATGACCTGAGCCAAAGGCAGATGCTCAACCACTGAGCCACCCAGGTGCCCCCCAAAAAATAGAATATTAATTTCAGTTATTGCATAGTATTAAAATGGTAAATATATATTTCCATGTACTTATCTTTACTGGGAAATAGGGTAGTATAACAAGTGTGGCATAATGAAGTTAACTCTTATTGGTTTGTTATTGTATATCTCATTCTTCATTCATTTAGCAATTATTGTTTAAGAGTCGTGATAATTAATAAATATGTATTTTGTGCTCGTTATGTTCCAAGCATTGTCCTAAGCCATATTTTTTTCTTAAATGAATTGACTCATTCTGTTCTCTTAACAGAACAGAATGCTCATTATGTTCCAAACATTGTCTTAAGCCATTTTTTTTTTTTTCTTAAATGAATTGACTCATTCTGTCCTCTTAACAATTTGGAGTTTTATATGTTTTTAATGCTGTTTTTTTTTTCAGGTAAGGAAATTGAGGCAATAGGAAGTAATTCGTTTCAGATCACACATATGGTTAATGTGGAGCTGAAATTCTAATCTAAGCAGTCTGGCTTCAAAGTCCACCGTATCTTTTGTCCAAGAAATAGTGATAGATGATGATATACTGGCTCTACTTTCAAGGAGCCTAAGCTCTAGAAAGGGAGAGGGAGGCTTGCAAATGTGTGATACCCAGTAAAAAGTTTCAAGGTAGACAGAAGAGGAGACATCAAGGAGATGTCAAAGACAATGATGCCTTCTAGGGCAACATTCTCCCCAAGGATAGAGAGGGGAAAGTCAGCAGATACAGGTATGTAAACGACTAAGCCACAGAAAGTGTTAGGTATTATGTCAGGTGACTGGGGGCACGTCAGACAAAGGGAGAAGCTGAGAAGCTGAGCACTGAGAAGAAGTTAGGAAGTCTGATGGGGCATGGGATGGCCAGGCACATCTGAGTGTAGCAGGAACTTCAATCTACGGGAGCACAGAATGTGGGGTAGACATCTACCTACGTCAAAGCGAAACCTCAACCTCAGGCAAAGATGATCACCAAGAGAAAGGAATGGATGGAATGCTATTTGAGTTTCCTCAACAAAACCTCTGCCAATCATAAACTCTTTCTATCATAGGAGGGAAGAGGTTCGTTAAAACATGAGTTCTCAGTAACAGACACTATCATGGAGTTGCACCCTGTAATGCATACTTTATTCGATCACTTATTTTTCAGTCATTATGCTCAATATCTTTGTCATTTAGATCTTTATGACTTTAAGTGAAGGTCAGTGTGCTAGAAGCTTAAGGGACACAAAGGTGAATGATAGATGGGATCTGTCCTGTAGACCCTCAAAGCCTTGCTGGTGGAACTATGGCACACTGGCTAGTACCCATGTTTGATTAGGTGGTGCCCATGCAGAACTGGTTAAGTATTTTGAATATTATTCCTGTTTGTAGGCAAGTTGGCTTATACTGAAACATAGTCATTATTCAAAAGCAAACAATAGAAACTTACACCTAAGTTTTATTAGAAAGAAAATACTCAAAACTCACTGCTTTTTAAAAATATATTTTACTATTCTCTATGCTCCTGAAGTCATGATCAATCATATCTGTGTCGTGGAAATACTATTCACTGATGTGCTACTTACTATGCACTTCTTTCCAAATTTGCACTCAGTGATGAGTTTGCTATATGCTAAAAAATATTTGAACTATTTGTGTCGTGGAAATAACAAAATCTATAGATTAGGCCTCTATTTCCTGCCAGAAATCTGGTTGTTAAATCTTCACCAGCACATGACTACTCATTCATAAAAGAACAATACAAGGAACATCATGGTGTGTTGTTATCTCCTCCAATTGGGGTGGATCAGTCCCTCAACCCATCCTCAGAGATTGGAAGCTCAGGCTCCCCACCCATTTCCCAGTAACATCAGCAAGTCTAGGTTAACCTCTAACACTCATCCCACCCTGGTCCCACCTCTTCTAAGGAAATTTATCTTCTAGTCATTCCAAGATACTGTCTTTTCTACTTTTCTAAGGGAAAAATTAGCTTAGTGAATCCCAGGAAGCTTTATGGTCTTTTTTCTTCTTGGAAGAAGAACACAAACTAATCTCTGTAAGGGAAATTATTTTATATGGAGAAAACATGAAAGATAGAAATTTATACGTTTCCACCTTCAAACCACCATTCACTTGTTTCTTTGTTATACTAATGTATTATCTGTCACTGCTTAAAGAAATCTCTCTCCTTGGGTGGACCAATTTTAAGGTGAACCTGATCACCACCTCCTGCTGTTTACAATTTTAATAAGGCAAAAGCAATGGGATGTCACTGTCATAATTATACTGTGTTATGTAAAACTTCATCTTGCACGCTCGCTTGTTGCAGTCAGCCTGCCTCCTTTCTTCTCTCTCTCTCAACTTGTGCATTTGGAAGAGACAAAGTACTGATGCTACCAACAGCTGCCTAAATGGGGAAGCATCTGCTTCCCTCGTCCAGTCTCCAGGTGAGAACTCAACTCTGGCTGACACAGTTATTGGCATCTGCTGAGACCCCAAGCAGAGGATCCAGCTAAGCTATGTCTAGGTTTCTGACCTGTGAGATAATATATAAATATTACATTTACCCACTAGGTTTGTAGTAATTTATTATGCAGCATAGAAAACTGATATAATCACCTTGAAAATAATTGTCCATGGGGCGTCTGAATGGCTCCATTGATTAAGTGCCCAACTCTTGGTTTCAGCTCAAGCTATGATCTCATGGGTCATGAGATCGAGCCCTCCATCGATCTCTGTGCTCAGTAGGAAGTCAGCTTGAAAGATTCTCTCCCTCTATCCCTCCCCCCGCTCATACATGCTCTCTCTACAATAAAAACTTTTAAAAAATCAAAAATTAAAAATAAATAAAATAATTGTCAAACACTTCGGTGTGACATGCGTCCCCCCAAATGGTTGACCCAACATTCCTTTCTAGCTTCTCCGGTTGGTCAGCTGATCAAAGCATCTACAAAAAGCCCCATGCACATTTATACTTCTATTCCTTTGCTCATATTCTTTCTTCTGCTTAGAATAATCTTCCCATTTTTTTAAACAGAGAAAGCTTCCATTTATCCTTGGAAGCCAAATATAATAACCACCTCTTGTGCTCTCGATAAAAGCACTCTCACTCAATGCCCCCTCAAGGTCAAACTTGGTTGATTCATCTTTTGTTTGTGCATAAATTTCATCCTTACCTCTTATAGGGTTTATCGTGTTGTGTCAGGGTCAATTTTTGGTGTTTTTTTCCTGTCATCTTGTACATCCCTGAGAGTGAGTAGTGTATAGTGTTTATCTTTACATCCCCAGAACCTGGGATACTGCCTGAACATATAGCTGGCATCCCATAAATGTGCATTAGATTGAATCAAACTGAATATATATACTCCCAAAGGTAGAAAACGTCAATGTTTGGCACATTGTAGGCACAACCAATCTTTAAATGAGTAGTCCGTGTATAATTGCTTACATGTTTAAACAATGTTACCTAAGCTAGAAAAGAATCACTGGGGACAGTAGGCTGCTTTAATGATATAGGGGCAATTCAGGCTACAGGAATTACCTAATGGATTTTGCTGATGACATTAGGGGCTGGCAATTCCATTTCATAATTATATGATGCTTGGAGGAGAAGAGTTGAATAAATACATAGAATAAATACATCACATTAGGTTGCAGAAGAAAATGAACCAACGAAGAATCTGATACAGAAATGTATGTAATTATGTTTTTTTCAAAGAAGGCAATATATTGAGAGTCAAACCAAGGAAAGGAAAATCTAACTTCCAAGGACTCAATAAAATGTGGTGTTCTGCAATGGACGAGCTACCAAAATACTTTCACGTTAAGGGTGGGTAACCCTTAGAATGACTTGGCAAATATAATACTGTAATATAAATCCATTGCAGAAAGTGAAAGTGGGATCTAGGAAAGAGGACGTAATCCTAACAGTATATTAAGATGCTAGACATAATACTCAAGACCATGTAAAAGACTAAAGGCTAATATATTTTAACCAGGGATGTTCATCTTTCCAAGGCTTAAGAAGCTTTTCATTGAAAGTAAAAGGGAAAAAGTGATGTCATCAATGTACTGCGTGACTAGCTGGGCCAATCTTAAGTCAAGAGTTGTAAATAATTTGTAGCAAAAGATGAAGTATGTCTAGAACCTCCCAGAATACTGCTTTTCTTCATCCTCTAAAATTTCATCCATTTCCCCAGAATTCCTGATATAAGTCCAGTAGCTCTAGTTAAGGTCAATATAGCCTTGGATGAAGTGGAGAACTCTAACATGCATGCTGCTTTTGTCGGAGAGGATTGTGTCTCTGGCTTCAATCCTGGGATGAAGATGAAGACTCCTACCTATTTTGAAGCCTCTGCTTAACCATGCACTTCTGAATCCTATAACCTGCTGGATATTTCATCCTGGGCAAGTTTCAAAAGTCTCTAATTTTAATATTTCCATATGAAGAAGAATGATGGCTTCTTGTATTGTGGCTATTAGTGGACACCTGATAGTTTGAGTATAAAATAAGCGTAACACAGCCTGATACGTAGTATGTGCTTCAGATATATCCCGTTCTTTCTCCTTCCCTTGCATGTTAGATTCTTAAGGCAACTGCACGGAGATTGGGGTTTGCTATCAAAACTCAGGTTTATAAAGGTCTTGGCCTCACGTGTTCAGGATGCCCCTACTTCCATGTTCTCCATTTTGGGGCTGAGCTCCTTTTCTTCCATTTCTGTTTACATATATCTTTTGGGACTGATTGAGGGAGTCCTTAGAAAATTATCTTGTTTTGTTGAATGCTCTTTCTGAGTTATTTGAGGGTGCTAGTAAAAATTTAAACTGAGTTCCAATACTGTCCATTTTAGCTGGCAGCCAAGTTCAAACAAACTCTCTAGGTTCTATTTTTCTTTTTAGGTCTCTGTCTCTCTATGAAACTTGTGATGTTTTGTAGAAAGCAGACTGGATCAGGAACAACAAAGGATCTCCAAATGTTGCATAATTGGCCCCTCGGAATGGAATTCTCATTTGAATTAGTGACCCACAAATGATAATTTTGTGTGTATCAGGAACTCTTTATCATCAAACACAAAATAATACTGAAAGTGTAGATTTTTCTGTTGTTTTTGTTTTGTTCGTTTTACCCTACTGGGGCAGAAGATGCAAAAGATAACTGTTGGTTTAACTCTATTTCTTATTTTATAAAAGTCCATAGAGAATGTTAAGTTGATTTTTTTTAATGTAAAATAATTTTTTATTTTATCTTAAATAGTTATTTTTGGAATAGGGCAATAATTATGCCAGTCCTAGTTCTTTTTTATTCTCACTCAAGACAGTCAAATTATAAGAGAACTCACTCATGCAGCTATCACTGAGTTGCTTTACTTAAGATATAGAATTCTTAACACTTACAAAATTCAATTAGTTCACCTATGCTATTATGTTTAATCAGCTTTGATTTTATTAACAATTTTAATGATATTTTAAATGACTTCTAAGTTTAAAATTAATGATAAATTAATGACAATTAAGTATTCTCATGAGTGAGGTTTCTGACACATTCCAGAATAAAAAAAGAGCATGATGTTCATCTCACTTGACTTGGCAGCATGAAAAATATAGAAGGAATACTCAATTTAAATTAAGAATACTCTGTTGTCCTGCATTTGACATTACTTTCTGTGTGATTTTGGTCATGACATTTAAATTTTGTAAAAACTGCCATCTAATTTTAGTCTTGTCTACATTACATGATTTCTGTATCAAAATATGGTATTTATAAGCATACTTTAAGTCACAGTATGTATGAAGTTTAAATGATTATTTTGTGATTGTTTCTAATGATAGATTCAAATTACATTTGCTATGATCTATTTTAATGGTCCAGTTTTTCTTTCACAAACTGATATCCAATTAGATCTTTGTAGACCATGATGAACACATGGCCTTATTTGGTAGATTTGATTTATTTGTATAAATGTAAAATTCATAAGTGCCATTTTTACAATTTATTGAAAAAGAATAAATATGCAAACACTATGAAATATTATATGACACATAACCAACATTTAATATTTGTTGCTTTATTTTCCCTTCCTATTATTCATTTAGGATTCCCTCTATTATATGTAAATTCATTATTAATAGTGGGTATATATGTCTCCTGGAGTTAATAGATGGTATCAGGGAAACTCTATATCCTTCAAATATAAAATAATATTAGTATTGCTGTACTACTAATAGGACACATTCACATAATTTTACAGCATATAGAGTACTTGAACTAGATATTTATAATCACTCTAAATGAAGAAGTTGAGACTCAGAGAAGTTATGCAAATTACCTAGGGTCAATGAATGACTATGTGATAGAGATAGATTGATAACCAGGTTTTAGTCTATCTTTAGATACATAAAATCTCACATATTCATTTATTCCTCTATTATGAACAGGAAATCTGAATTTGAGCTATCTTAACTTGATAAAAAAAATCAGTCACTATATTGTAATAATAACTACCTGTAAACAACATCTATTGAAAGAATGGGTTATTCATAAACAGTAGTGTCTGATCATCTTAAGCCACAGGTGGTACTTTTTTAAAATATTTTATTTATTCATGAAAGGCACACACACACACACACACACACAGAGGAAGAGACACAGGCAGAGGGAGAAGCAGGCTCCTGCAGGGAGCCTACGTGGGACTCGATCCCGGGTCTCCAGGATCATGCCCTGGGCTGAAGGCAGGCGCTAAACCACTGAGCCACCCGGGGTGCCCACATGTGGTACTTTTGAAACTCATTGAGTTCCCTGATAAAGATGTATTAAGATCTGACCAATTTTCTAGTTTCTTGGTAGAGACTCAAAACAAGAAATGTATTGAACCTGTTCAATCAAGGTGTCTTAAGCTAAGTGTGAAAATATATAGCCCAGACAAAAGTATCACAGGGTGTTATGGACAAAAGCCTGAATCCTTTTTCTGTCACACATTTGAAGGAAGATAATTCTCTTATATGCCTATCTATGAATATGACCTGATCCTTAACAGATTACATCATGCAGATGTACAGATTCCAGAATGTCATCTATAATTCATCTTTTTTTCTCTCTCCCATGATTCTCTATTCACATCAGGATTCCATTGTTGTAAACCCCTGCCTTTGATATCTAGTTGGGTAGAATGAAATGTTCTGGAAGGTTTAATGAAGTGGACAAGCTTAATATTGTATAGGATTTAGGTGAATTGGAAACAGTGGGAGAGAAGTTCTGTGTACAAGTTTAGCTTTCACTAAATTATGTGAATGGAGAGGGTAAGTGCTAACTTGCCCAATAGTAACATCTTACAGGATGGCCTCCCAGAGACAGAGAGATGGCTTCATATAGTGAAGAATCTTTTGTGAATTGAAAAGATCCCATGGAAACCATACAAGTAAGTATATAAACAATCATCATGGTAAAATATTGAGCAATTAGATCAGTCCTGGCAAGTGCAGCCATGCCATGTAGCCACAACCACAAAGCTTGGGCTGAGGACTTTGATCAGTCGTAGCCGTAGCCGTGGCGATGCGTTGGCAGAGTAATGATGGAGGCCAGCATGTTAGATTCTCATCGGAAGATTTCTCTCTGGAGAAGGGAACAAGAGGATGCTTTCCTCATATTATAAATTAGAAGGTTCTGGCACTCGGCCTATCTGCATCACTCTACTGCCACAGAATGCAACAGGCAGTAGGAAATCATGCACCTACTCCTATCTCCTTGAGTTTCCTCCCAGGAAACACGATTCAAGAACTGTTGGTGATTGACCAGGCCACCACCTATGTGTATTTATCTGATGGTAATAAGAATATATAGTTTATATTAAAGATGGATGGAATATCTATTTTGGTGCACAGATTTCTGGTCTGGTTGGAAAGGAAGAAACATTTGTTTACAAAGTGATTATTAGGAATATGGGCTATAGATTCACATAGGATTAGTTTGTTTTCATGAAATTTCATGATTGGACCCCTCACACAATCTTTATTCCACACTAAACTTCAAAACAGGCAATTTTCCTTTCAGTTCTTGAGTACGAGGGCCATTGGTAATGGGATTCCAGCTATATAAGGGCACTAACATTGAAAGTTGCTATGTAATGTATGTCCTGTTTTTTTTTTCTTTCCTCTCCTGCAACTTTTGATCTATAAAAACTGAAATTCCAGTTCACACCGTGTGCACATGTGTGTTTATGTATTCTGTTCTGCAGCTCTGCACCTCATTGAGTTTTTAATTTATCATTATATTTCCATTTAAAATTTTTATTTGGTCAAATTGGCAAATCTTCTCAATAAAATTTTATAGTTTCTTATTTTCTGTTCATATTTTCAAAGTTTGTATTTTATTTCTCAAAATAGTAATAAGCATAGGTTTTAAAAATATTTGTCTGTAGTCTCTAGGTCTGAATCTGTTGGCTTGGAGGAGGTGTAGCTAGTTCTCACTCATGGTGGCTAGTTCTCTTGGTGCTAAAAGATTTTGTCTATTAGCTATTCAATTTTATTAGAAAATTATTTGGCAAAATTCTTGGTGACCTAGGATTATGGTGTTTTTTCCAGAGAGAATTTATTTTGTTTCACCAGTTATTTTGGGCACATCCAGTCAGGGATCATATTAAAATATATTGACACTTTGAAGGTTTAGAAAGTCACACATGGTATGAATTTGGGTTACATTGGAGATTGGCTCTCAGTGTTAAGTCTTTTCCACTATGGCTCCCCTCAATAAAGTATATATACTGCATCTCTTAATTTTGTACTTGTAAGTAAAAATGCATAGGCAGGTTAAGCACAATTGATTCATGGTAAATATTCAACTCACCTGATATTGGCCTCTGTCAATAGAGTCCATTGTCTAATACAGCAAGTCATTCAACTCACCTGATATTGGCCTCCGTCAATAGAGTCCATTGTCTAATCCAGCAAGTCAGGTGAATTTAGGCTAAGAGAAATTTTTCTATATTTTAGTTTGGCTGGGCTGCAGGGGAACTGAGATAAAATTACAGGATCTGAGAATGAACAGATTTCTTGGGAAACAAATCATGAAATACCTGGGTTGTCAAGTTAGGAATTATGAATAGTATTGAGTTGGTTATAGAAAATTATTAAAGCTTGTTTAGTTTCTTGTTTTAGTGTTGGGATAAAATAAGAGCTCTTCCTAAGATTATTTCACCAACAATGGATGGAAATGTTATAATTATTTATGGAAATCTGGATATAAGGAGATCAGTAGAATTCTGTTATGGTAAATCAGGTGAGAAAGAAAGCATATGCATTAAGGTAGTGGTGCTTAGAATTAATAGGAGGAGGGCAATATGAGAATCATTGCAAGATGTGAATGAAAAGGATTTAGCAAATGATAGTATCCGGAAAGAGAAGAGTCAGAGATAAATAGCATCCATCATCAGTAACAAACCATGGCTCTAATCACAAAGTGTCACTCACACCATCAAAAACTCTGTATTATCAACTCATCAAGATTAAAGGCAACTGGATGAGACTAAGTGATAACAGATTAACAGTTGTTTGGAAGCCATGAATCATTTCTAAAAGCCTGGGTGTAGAAAACATCAAGACAGGTTCTATTTTCTATTTTCTAATGTCATATGTATAAACATATGTATGTGTATCTTGGCATGAAGATAAACAACACCTTTTAATTTGATATTTATTCCTTTCCCTTAATCAGCGATTTCTTAGCAAACACTAAGGGTATATAAACGTTATGAAATATACGGAAGGGGCCTGTATGTTGAAAAGTCTCAACAAGACAAATACATTTCCTCCATTGCATTTGTAAAATTTTGAATTATTATCATGATGACGATTGCTTCTCCTTCCACTCAGAGTTAAGATTTAGTCATACCTAAGATGAACACTTCTTATAGGCTAAACGAGGAAGAAAAAAAATAGTCTAAAAAAACCCATAAAAATGTTCCCTACTTAGTAAAACAGATGCTGCTTCTGACTGCTTCAGTTTATGGTTGAATAAAAATTAAATACATAATACCCTGAAGAAAATTTTTCAATTACATAAAATGAATAAACCATGATGACAGAAGAACCTGCCAACATTTACATCGATACATGTACAAATAAATTATTTATATTATTTTATTGTCTTCCGTCTTTATTTTTTTGTCTTCCGTCTTTAAGACAGAACTCACAACTGAGCAATATGGAAAGCTGAACCTTTTTTTATACCAACTATTAATTATGTGACAATCAACCTAGTCATAAGTGGCGATGCAAATGTATTCTTAATATGACTAGAAGGAACAGATTGACAATATACCCTTTATGCTCCTGTTTTCCCTTTTGTATTTACCTACCATATGGCTTGTGACAACCCAGGAACCCTGAAATGATTTTTCTTACTAACCTTAAAGACAATAATACTTAAGGAATGTGAGGCAGCTATAGTAATATTTGCATGTTATACGCAATTATGAGATTTGTCTTGGTCTTATAAAAGTATTCATTCTTCCTCTATGACTTTAGCTTAATTTAGGCTATCCATTTCTAAAATGGATCATTTTGTCCTTTTTCAATTAATTCAGTATAGTAGTGCTATGCTTTAATACTTTTTAGTAAAATTATAGTTGCTGTCCAATTTATAATCTCAATCTCAGAATTTTCTCTCAGAATGAGTATTTTTCCGTATTTTGTTGCCGTTCCACATCTTCGCAATGCTTCTGCTTCCTTGAGTGATGGCCTAGGGAAAGGAAAAGTCATGGAGCTAGTTATTATTTGGTTTCCCCCTTTCTCTCAGCCACTGTTTACAGAAACATCTTACCCACCCCCAGTACTAGGTGCCATGGGAGTAGGAGATTTGCCTGTGGTCTTCATTTCATTCGTATAAATAATAGTTGACTGGTAATCCTGACATACGTGGCACATGTAGTTTTCTTGGGCAGCATCCAATTTCACTTCACCAGTTCAAAAGAACCCAAAAGAGCAGACTCAGTCACCTGCATCCCCTGCCAGTTCTCCCCCATGCCTCATTACTTTCCTAAGCACAGTACTTAGACTTAGCTGAGTAAATATCCAGGGAAAGCAAAGTTTCCTTCCTCAACCAACCGCAAACTCCCTCTTGTGGAACCACAGGATCCATTTGGTTGGTCCCGTACATACCAATATGAGAGCTGAGAAAAAGAGGATTCCAAAATCTCCCTTCTAGACACAGTGTACTATGGGCTTTTCATAGTTAACAAAGGGCAGCTTGGCAAGCATCAGGCTTAAAAAAATCCCCAAATGAGAAGTTAAGGCAAATTCTATAACTTTTGCTTGGATTTACTCATATCATCAGAGGACATCTACTGAGTATCTTGTATCCTATTGTTTCGGGGAAATGTGTAACAGGTTAGACCGTGTGTCTTAAAATACCAAGAAAGCTCACCTGTCATTGAGCATTCTGTGATATAATTTTCACTCAAAATAGATGGAAATTATCTGATTTTTTCAATGCGATCAAATGCTGTTGTTGATGATATTCTTGTTAGAAATCTGCAATGGCTGGACTGGTAGAGAGTGTGAAGGAAGAAAAGCATTTTGGTGGCTTTATTGAACATGCAGCACCATGTCACTAATGCTGAGGGAGTTGGTATTCGGTTACAATCTGCACTCATGTCCTATTACTATATTAAAGTTGTTCCCTATTCCTTTAACATATCATTACATTTTTGTAATATCAGTCATTCCTAGGATTTTCAGAATCTGTACCTTACATTACTTTGGAAGATATAGCCATCAGTTGCCCAGTTTTCTTACTAAACATATTTCAAAGTTCATGCTGGGTGTCTTCCAAGTTATTTTCAAGATTCTGATTATTAGTTCACATTTGAATTTATATTACCCTTCAACCTGACCTTTGCCATAAGAAGCAGTTCCAATTTGGAACGGTGAAGTTTGTTAAATCCCGTTTTTTTTTTTCTTATTTAATATCTGAATTAGATACTGCTTCCTACAAATTGCTGATCTTACCTTTGGAAAGAAATGTGAAGGATTCAAGGTCACATTGGGGGCTTTGAAACAATCATTTGATAATTTTCTATGCAATTTAAAATACCCATGATTCACACTGCAAAAGATACGGCTTTTGTGTCACTTTTAAACTCCTGTAACTATTTTGTCAAAATCGTCGCATGTATATGTATGCCATGATGGACACATAACTTATGATATTCCTTAATCAAATCAGTAAATCCATTAAGTTTTTTTTTTGATAATTTAATACTTCTAGAAAAGGAGGTTATTTATGCTTGACATTCTAGATCATTCATAATTTAGGTCTATTTAAAAATAGTATCCTAAGATTGATCAGTAAAAAATGTATTGTCATCTTATATAAAACAAATGGGCAGGAGAGAGATTAGCTATTTATGTTCCTTTCACCAAGGTGAGGTGTTTTCTCCCCTCTGCCACAGTCCTGAAGCCCCTGGTTTTGCTGCCACCACTGCTCCAGTCTCAGCATCACCCATCCTCCATACGCCACTCCTGATGCCAGCATAAGAACAATGTAAGAAATATGAAATGTGCTGGATTTTTTTTTAAATATTGTATTTATTTACTCATGAGAGACACAGAGAGAGACAGAGACACAGGCAGAGGGAGAAGTAGGCTCCCTGCAGGGAGCCCGATGTGGGACTCGATCCTGGGACCTGGAGTCATGCCCTGAGCTGAAGGCAGATGCCCAACCGTTGACCCACTCAGGTGCCCCATGTGCTAATTTTTAATATTCATAGAAACTCCAAGTTTAGGTCTTTCCAACAAGGGCTATAAATCAGAATTATATGTATAATGTCTGAAAACTCACCCAAAATAGAAAAAGATAAGTAAAAATAGGTGACACATTTTTTTTTTTTCAAAGCTGTACTAGGCCAAAAGTCCTGAGCACTGCCTAAGTAAACGAATGTCCTTACTTTGATTCATCATTTACCATTGACTAAACTCTCAGACATGATGGAAGTTACAGGTTAGCTTGTGGATTCTTGTCCAGTAAAGGTATAAATAATTTCAGGGACCACATAACCCCTAGAGGTGGTGCTCCATAGCCACGATGGGTAATATTAAACAGAAAACCATGAGCCCAAAATGGTGTCACTAAGCCAAGAGGTGATATCTAACTTAACTGCGGTTTTCAAGCCCCCGCGTCCCCAGGGTTACTTTAACCCAACAACACCCTGGGATTTCCTGATCAACAGTGGGAGGTAATCGCCTGACTGCCCCTTTCTGTGCCACTTGGGAGGGTTACCTCGCCTGAAGCAATGAATTCCTTGCTAATAAAGTCCCTTTTCACATCCTTCCTGCTTATTTTTATTTTTTTAAAGATTTTATTTATTTATTCATGGGACACACAGAGAGAGGCAGAGACACAGGCAGAGGGAGAAGCAAGCTCCATGCAGGGAGCCGGATGTGGGATTCATCCCAGGGCCCAGGGTCACACCCTGGGCCCAAGGCAGATGCCAACCCCTCAGCCACCCGGGCGTCCCACCTTTCTGGTTTAAAAACCTCACATTTTCCCCAGCGTCTTGGAGTTCCCCCTACTTCCTAGATGGCCTGCTGCTGGATTCATGAATAGTTTAATAACAAAGCCAATTAGATTTTCAAATTTACTCACTTGAATTTTGTTTTTTAAACAATAGTAACCAATTATGTAGCCACCCACTGACCCTATCATCCTATAAATAGTCTAACTCTTCAGCTGTTCTTTGAATTACTTATCTTGCCATTTTACTGAGACTCTCATGAATTCATGAACTAAATAAATTTTTAACATTTTTTTGTATATTTTCCCAAGAGTTACCAGGTTAAGGTATTTGAAAGTTATTGTTTAAGGATGGGTTTGGAATATGTGGGGGGTCCGAGCACCTTGTGGGCTTCCACACTTGGTGACCCGTATGCCATAGCCCATGGGTCTTCCAGGAGGGCCTGACAAAAAATTCAGCAAAACGATGAAGTCTGTGCAGGTTGTGTTGACTGTTCTCTTCACTAGTACCTGCCTCATGTCTGTGTTCCTCATCTTCAGGACCCATCCGAACACTGCTTCCTGAGTCTTCTCTTATTCCCAGGAGCCTGCCACCGAGAAATAATCTGATTCTTGCCCTTGCAATCTGACAGTATTTCACTCACCTTTCTGTTGTACAGTAAATTTAGTTCTTGTGTGTCTCTCATTAAAAGAGCAAGTATAGGGCAGGGATCCTCCCTTAGCTCTGTGCAGCTGGATGGCGGGAATGGGCAGGTCCTAAAGGTGGGCAGACACAGTCCCCCAAGAGAGAAGGAGCCATGAAGGGCTAAGTTAGCAATGGGAAGGATCGAGCCATCATATCAGCACCAGGTAAGTAAGTCAACCTGGTAGAAAGAGCACAGAGGGTTGTGTAGCAAGAGAATAGCATGGAAAGCAAGTAACGGTACAAATGGCCAAATCGGGAATGACCCTGCACACAGCGTTATTAAAAATCTTTCAATCAGACAGACTGACTTCACTATCTCTAAGTCAGGTTCCAAGTTCTTTGCCTTTGTGAAACTATAAAAGCTTCTCTTTAAGTAAATTGTGACGCACTGAGGGGGGCAGTTGCTGGGATGAGCACTGGGTGTTATTCTATATGTTGGCAAATTGAACACCAATAAAAAAAATAATAAACAGTATGAAAGTGTTGACTCCAAAAAAATAATAATATAAATAAATAAATAAATAAATAAATAAATAAATAATAGTGTAAGAATAAACAATTTCACCCCAGTCGACATACTGCATACCATCTTGCTGTTCTGACAACTGTTTGCAATCTTAAAACATGTGCAGTTAAACCACAAATGTGCTCCTTACTTCCCGGTGAGATTTAGTAGGAAAATAATTTTCAGTTATAATGTAGTTTGGATTCTTACGAAGAATTACATTTCTCCATTTAATTCCTAATATGGAGTGAAATGTTCATTTTTTTTTTCATCCTTCTCTTGAGGGAATATTTCAGATTCAGTGAGGAACTACAAGATAAAAGAAACAGACAAACTTTTTTGTAGATTTTTTTTCAAAGGAAAATTTATTTTTGAAAGTACGAGGTCCTTTTCTTTTTTTTTTTTAAGTTCATGTGAATTGCATTGCCTTTCCATGTCAGAGTCCCGACCTGCTCCTGTGTTGTGCTTTACTTTTTTTCCAGCCCTTTCTGCTTTCCTTTCATCTTTCTCCTTGTTAAGTTGTGTCTTCTGTACAGGATTAGACCTGAAGGTTTTAACGTTTTTCCAGTTTTTCTTAAATCAAGAGTGGTTGCAATCAGGTAACTGTTTGGAGAGGGAAGGAACAGAAAGAAAGGAGTGAAGGGAAGGCCATGCTGAGAAAAAAGACCAAGACGGGAACAGAGAAAAGAAGAGGCTCTGCTAGCAATTAACACAGGGTGTTCTTTTCACTTCAGGATCCAGAGAAATGTTCGGTGGAATAAAGGAAATGACTCATAAGCTACCTCTGAACTCTTTTTTTATTTATCTACTTTTTTTTTTTTTTTGCATGAAACAGTCTCAGTTAATGGGATGACTACATTTAGATTTGAACTCTACTTTAGAAGAAATATTGACCTAGCCCCAAACTTTTAGAAATAACAAGAAAAGAATAAGAGAAGCTCTAGAAAATTCTACAACGAGCTCCATTTAGAAAGATCTTCAAAAGTTTATTCCTCTTAACTGTTACAATGGAAGAAATTAGTGCTCTAGATTGCATGCACATCATTCTTTTCTAGTTTTTCTCCTCTTGCTTACATTCAGTAATCCTAAACTTTGATTTAACTGGATCCTCTTTGTTTGCTTAATGAGAGAGGAATGGAACGTATCTTAGCTTTGCTTTGTTTGCAAAATCCAGCTGCTGACCTCTCAGCCTTTCCTGTTTTCTTAAATATCTGATTGGTAACCCAGATTGCAACAATTCTGACCCTCCTTTTCAGAAGGAGAGAATTTAATTATTAAAGACAAGGAATCTGGTTCTGGTTTCACCTTGATAATCAGATGCACTCTGGGAGGTCTATGCAAGTTAGTTTTCAATGGGCTGATTAGGCTAATATTAAGACAGGAAATTTTAAAATGCTATACTTAGAAATGGGACAGGAGAAAGAAGGAAATAGAGCTGTATATTGAGGGAAACAAAAGAACCTTAATCAAGAGTTGTTTTCCCTGCTCCTCTCTGAATAATAACTTGGCAACTTCATCAGCAATTACATCTATTCGATTCATTTTTTTTTAAACTTGTAGATACATTGCAAACCCAACTCTGAAAGGTTATGTGATAACGACAATTACAGAAAACAAAAAGCAAAACAAAACAATTCAACCCATATAAACTGTGATAGTAGAGACCAAACATGAAAATAAGGAGTCAGGGTGGGTAGAAAGTCGATATATCATCTAGAACCTTCCTTTTCTTCTCTGCCTGGGAAGACAGTGGCTACCAGTTATTGAATTGAACTCTATCTTGTTTGTGTTTTTGTCATTCCTGTTAGCTGTGTTCCTCCTCCTTATTATGGAGGAGATGCTCTGAGTAGGCTTTGACTAGACCCTACGGCCCCACGCTCAACTTCCATGATGTGTGCTGGCTTGTGATAGTCCTGAGACAAGCAGTCTGGTCTGCCGAGGGCTGGCTTGTGAGAAGGAGGGTCAGGGAGCAATCCTCGCTCACTGTCTAGCATCTGCAGCTCAGCGTGGCTTCATTTTATTCTACTTGCTTTGTACACAGTGACATATGCAGCCATAAAATCTCATGGTTTTATGGGAAAATGGACCCCCAAAGAAAACCAGTCACCTTATCCGTGTTTAAAAAAGAAGAATTCTTAAGACAAAAAGGATAGCTTTAATTTAGATAAGAGAAGTTTTGGAAAAATAAAAACGAGAATATTGAATTTGCTGCTGCTCTGAGGTGGAAATGACTAACATACCATGACTTTTATGTGTAAACAAAAGGGAGGAGGAGAGGGAAAGAGAACAACGCTTTTAAGTCAAACAACGCAGAGTTTTTTGAGTCTGGTAGGAAAAAAATGATTGAAATTTGAAAAGAATTGTACGTTGATACGAGTTATAAATAAATGTAGTTCTGTATTTATAGAATAACTAATTGTCTAAAAGGATCAGTTCATATTTTCAGTTAAGCTTCATGTTGTAGAAGAAGAAATATAATTTTTGAATAGTCTTCATAGATCTGAGGCTTTAATAAGGGATAAAGCCTTCCTGTCTGCCAAATATTTCCTGTATGTATATGCACACATGTATTTCCTTAGAAATACCAGTGATTTGCCCAAAGACTTGCTTTGGCTCATAGTTAACCACAGTTGTTTGCCCAAAGACTTTAAAACCCATAGAGCCGGCATTTCCCTCCCATGTTCTCAAAGATCAAGCACAGAGGCAAGGCGAATGTCGCTTTACTAGTCGTGGCATTCATCAGGAAACTTGGGTAGCTGCTTCAGTCATCTCCGCCAAGTCCTTGCTGCCAGAGACGTGGTTCATCTCTGGACTCTCAACATCAGATGTGGACTTTGCTTTCATTCCCTCTAGGAGTTTCGAGATACAGTGTTATTTTAGATCCAAAGACCCTTGGGTATATTTTTCTGTCCCAAGTAATCTTCACATGAATAAATATCCCAAGGTTTTCCTCCACTGGTTTGTAACAAGATAATTTATATTCATGAACAAAAGGAAAAATCTAATGTATGTTTGGTTTTTTTTTTTCCAAATGCAACTATAAACTTTAGGATCCCCAAGGATAATCTTGTATATATAAGAACACTGGGATTGTAATATGGAACAAATGATTGCCTCGGTAACCCACACATGTGGACCGTATGTGTGTGCTCTTTCTTACATACCACAATAATACCGTCCTAAGTGTTGAATAACGTCCCACAATAAAATTATGTACTTTTAAATAATCAACAAAGGGCAACCTGGGTGGCCCAGAGGTTTAGCACCGCCTTCAGCTCAGGGCATGATCCTGGGGACCCAGATCGAGTCCCACGTTGGGCTCCCTGCATGGAGCCTGCTTCTCCCTCTGCCTGTGTCTCTGCCTCTCTCTCTGTGTCCCTCATAAATAAATAAATAAAATCTTTTAAAAAAATAAATAATCAACAGAATTACAAGAACTTCTTAGCGGTCCACAGGCCATCAAAATCTTTAATACTGCTTATTTAGTGATTGATTTTTGATAAGGGTCTAGACTAAGTGAATCACTTTGTAATGTACTTTACGAAACTCAAGAACATGTCAGCTATAAAAACGAGAGAACTGATTAAACAAGAATGGCAAATGTTGACAATCTAAAAAATGGTTGAAATACTTGGGGGTTCATATGGTTTTGCTTATATCTTTAAATTTTCATGATAAAAATGCATCAACTTTCCTCACTAAACAATTCTATACAATTTTAAGTGATCATAATTTATTTTAAAAGACATCAAGGCATCATGGAGAAAATATCTTCTCTGTTTTCATTACCAAACGACTTAGAAATTATATGAGCTTAGACATTTAGGAATACTGGAGCTTGAACTAACAAAATGGAAGTGTGCTAGAGGGTATAATGGAGATTGCAGAAGCTAAAAGATGAATAAATCAGAAAATAATAAATTATAAACGGCACCTGTGAATATTAACATTTTCATTTGTTAATTTCTTCATTTACTGGTATGGCTGGTATGTTTGACCCAAACTGGTTTCTGACCTTTAAAATCTTAATTAAAATACCATTAAAATATTAATTAATTTATCTTTTATACAACTGTTAAATACATCTAATTTAAAATATCAATTAAGTGCTCAAAGAATTTGTACATAGAAATCTTAAAGTGGGACAGGAAGACACCAAAAGGAAAATAGTTAAAAATTATGTTGGTAAACCCCATAGAATAGAGAGTTACATGAGGTTATTTACATAAAATACACAAAGACAAAAATAATATGAAATTTTTTTTTAAGATTTTTATTTATTCATGAGAGACACAAAGAGAGGCTGAGACATAGGCAGAGGGAGAAGCAGACTCCCTGCAGGGAACCTGATGCGGGACTTGATTCCAGGACCCTGGGATCATGACCTGAACTAAAGGCAGATGCTCAACTATTGAGCCACCCAGGTGTCCCATAAAATAGGATGAAATCTTATGTAAAAGATATATATAGAAAGACAGTTGTAATCCTTGAGGAAATGATCTTATTTTCTTTCAGAAAATTGTTTCCATACTCCAGTAATAATGCTGATATTAAATAAAGATTCATCAACAGATAATTTATAAAATTATTTTGTTTCTTCAAATAATTAATATATTTTGCTTGTAAAACCAAAAGAGGCATATTTATGGTAATTGCATAGATTGCAATTTTGTACCCGTCTCCTGTAGTTTAGCACAACACTAAAATGTCATTTTCCAAAATAATAACACACACAAATAATATGTTTGATTTTCTCCAAATCACTGGAAGCACATTAATCAGTTTTCTATAAATACATCTGGAACACAAACTTGCTAAATAATTTAATTGGTATAACTAATCTGTAGACTAGGTATAAAGAATTTAAATGTGAGTGAAGTATATTAACATGAACTAATCCCAGTTATTACAGGTAATTTTAATACCTGTATTGTCACCATCTGAAATTATTTATCAGAGTAAATGTCAAATATAAAATGTGTTTAATTGATGAAGTAGGACTATAATAATTACCATTGTATACACTAAATCCAGTATGGAAAGATCACATTAAATAAGCAAATTATATGGGACGCCTGGTTGGCTCAGTTTGTTAGGCCTCCGACTCTTGATTTTGGCTCAGGTCATGATCTCAGGTGGTGAGATTGAGCCTGGCCTAGGGGTGTACATTCTGCAGAGAGTCTGCTCGAGATTCTCTCTCTCTCTCGGTCTCCTCCTGCCACTCCCCACTGCTAGTGCATGCTCTCTCTCTCTCTCAAATCAATAAATCTTTATAAATAAATAAGCAAATTATACAATTAGAACAAAAAATACGTATGACTTCTAGAAACATGTTATCTTTATATATCCAAATCATATATATCAGTTGGGGATATTTTTCTACTTCTTAAATGTCCTGTTTATTTATGTAAATACATTTAATTTTTTGTTTGTGATGAAAGAATAATAGTTTTCCAGGTTTCAAAAGTCAAAACAATGGGGCACCTGGGTGGCTCAGTGGTTGAGTATCTGACTTTGGCTCAGGTCTTGATCCCGGGGTCCTGGGATCTAGTCCCACATTGGGCTCCCAGCAGGGAGCCTGTTTCTCCCTCTGCCTGTATCTCTGTCTCTCTCTCTCCGTGTCTCTCATGAATAAATAAATAAAATTGTTTAAACAAAAGAACCCCACAAAAGTCAAAACAAAATAAACTGAAAAATCTGATTCTAGCCTTACCTTATTCATTATATTTCTCCCCTCTTCACTGCGGAAAATCATTTGTTTTCCTTTATATCTCTGGACAGCTTCTTTATACAGCGGCAAATATACATTCTTATTTCCCCCATGTTCCTGCATACAAAAATAGCACATTATATATTCCCTCTGTGGTTTTATTTATTTGCTTGACATTATATCCTGGAGCTCTGCTCATACTATTTCATAAGTTATTTCTTCACTTTTTTATAGGTGTGTAGTTTTCTATTTTTCAAATGCACCCTAGTTTATCTAAACAGCCTGCTGTTGATGGACTTCTTCATTCTCACTAAGAATAAAAAAAATGTGAAATTCTTACTATGGCTTATAAACTATATGATGTGTCACTTCACTATTTTTCTGCTTTTATGCCACTTTCCTCCATACTCTACTAAACTCCAAGCACATCAGCGTTCTTTTCATTTGTTGGATATTTTAAACCAGGGGTTTTCATTTACAAGTCCATATTTTAATTGCTTATGATTCTTGTAAGTTTACTTTCTATAAATGTCTTATTTTTCATTTAAAATATGCTAATCAATCAATGTCTTGTAAAGTTGAATTTAATTTGCCGATTTTGCATCTAAGAGTTATATTAGTTTTCTATCGTTGTTAGGACAAAGGACTGTAAGTCTGGTGTCTTACACAAAAGCCACCATGATTATCCGACAGTACCGTGGATCAGAAGTCTGACATGGATCTTACAGGATTGGAATTCAAGTGTCAACAGCACTGTGTTACTTTCTGGAAATTCTAAGAGATCTCAATTTTCTTGCCTTTTTCATCATTTAGAAGCCTCTCTCATTTCTCGTCTTATGGTTATCTACCTTCAAAGCCAGCAACACTTCATCTATATCATTATAACTGGGAAAGGTCTCCCCTTTTAAGCACCCATGGTATTAGATTGGGCCAACTTGAACAATCTATAATGATCTCCCCCATTTCGAGTTCCTTAATGACATCCGTAAAATTGTTTTTCCCACATGAGATAATATTTTCACAGATTGTGGGGATCGGGATGTGGGCACCTTTGGTGGGAGCCATGATACTGCCTAACACAGGAGTATTTGATTTATATCCATATGTGAGTTTAGTTTGTACTTTTATTTTCTGTGCTGAACAGATTTTGGTATAAAGACTAATTGATAATAGCATTAATTATCAATCTTCTTTATGATTATGATTAAATTTACTTGATAGAACTCATCTATAATACAGTGTATGCCCAATTATTTTTGCAGGGTTAGGTTTGGTGATAAATTTTTCAAAGCATCGCATGGCCATTCATTTAAAAATATATGTACTAATTGCCTGGGCATCATTCATAATCAATATTTAAAGATCCTTACCCTCACAGAGCTGAAATAAATCAACAATAGATAAGAACAGAAAAAATATGTATTATGTTATGTAGTGATACTTGATAAAAAGAAAAATAAAATAGAGGGTACTGAGTTAAAAATTTATAAGATATTTTAATTTCAGGGAAGGCTTCTGGAAAGATAACATGTGAGTAAAGCCCTAATGAGGTTGAGGAAACGAGCAAGAGAATATCCCGAGGAGATCATTCTAACCAGAGGGACTCAGATATAATAGAAGGGGATGAAGTCAATGGGGAACATTATTCATTTAGAACTCTGAGGTCATAGGAATGACCTTATGTTTTACTCTGAGAGAGATGAGTTAACATTGGGAGTTTTTGAGCAGGAATGTGAAGTGATTTGACTTAATTTTAACAAGATGATATTGGCCTGTGACATTGCATAGGGGGTAGACAAGCGTGTAAGCAGAACTATTGAAAATTTAAATTCAAAGAGCATGTAGCTTAGGCCAGGCCAGGAGCGCTAACAAGGGTGGCAAGATATGGTTAGATTTCAGGGATAGTTTGAAAATAGGGCCAATGATTAGATGCAGGGTAAGAGAAGAAGGAGTCAAGGATAACTACAAATTCTTCTGTCTGAGAAAGTGGAGTAGCAATTTAGTGAGATGGAGAAGAATACGTAGTAGGTTTGGGGAAAATATTAGAAACTGAGCTTTGGATATGTGAGATTTCAGATGCTATTAAATACCCAAAAAGTGGCCCAAGGACTGAGTCTTGAGAGGGGGATCATTGGACATTTAAGGGGAAAAAAGATATGAGAAAAAAATTACTGAGAGATACTGGCTAGACAGAAAAATAGGTTTACCAGAAGCCAAAAGAATACATCTTAAGTGGGAATGAGTGATCAGTTGTCTTAAATGCTGCTAACACGTCATACAAAGGTGGAGAATTATGCCCTGAACCCAGCAACATGTAGGGCTTTGCTGAGCTTGCTGCAAAAGTGTCTATGGGTAAGTGAGGATAAACCTTGATTTGAAGCAGTTTCAAGAGGTAATGGATCAGAAAAAATTTTATATTGTAACAGAAAGAAGGAAAATTGCTAAAGCAATGAGTAGGACATGAATTTGTGTTTTGAGCACATGTGGAGTGTACCTTAGTGACGTGAAAAGCACATTCATAGTAACAGGATGGAAGGTAGAGATCATGGGCACAGTTGAGCATAAGTGGGTAAAGTGGTGGTACAAACTCATGAGAGTTCTCAACCAGTTACTTCTTATTTTTAGTGAGATTATTGCTTGATTATATATATATATATATATTTAATTTTTTTGATTTTTGATTTTTTATGATTTTTTATTTATGATAGTCACACAGAGAGAGAGGCAAAGACACACGCAGAGGGAGAAGCAGGCTCCATGCACCGGGAGCCCGACATGGGATTCGATCCCAGGTCTCCAGGATCGCGCCCTGGGCCAAAGGCAGGCGCTAAACCGCTGAGCCACCCAGGGATCCCCTATTTTTAATTTTTTTATAAATTAAGTTCATTTTTATTTTTAAAAAGCCTCCCATGCTAACAAAATTTTAAAATTTGTTATCATAAAATCATATTTGAAATTTCTTGTAACTTACTTTGTTTTTGTTACTACATTATCACCATTTAATTCTCTATCTATCTATCCTCTATCTGTCTCTCACTTCCTTTACTTATTACACTATTTAGAGGTTGCCTGTCAGAGGTATTTTAAGATAAGCCAGTAGAACTTTTTGTTTGTTCGTTTGTTTTGTTTTCTAGAGTAATTTTTTTTTAAGTTTAATTTCAATTCTTGTTAAGTAGCATATAGTGTAATATTAGATTCAGGAGTAGAATTTAGAGATTCATCACTTACATATAACACCCAATGCTCACCATAACAAGTGACCCTCTTAATATCCATCAAAAATTTAGTCCATCACGTCCCCACCTCCCCTCCAGCAATTATCAGTTGTTCTCTAGTTGAGTCTCTTACAGTTTGCCTCTCTCTCTGTCTCTGTCTCTCCTCTCTTTCTCTTTTTCCCCTTCCCCTATGTTCACCTGTTTTGTTTCTTAAATTCCAGTATGAATGAAATCATATGATATTTCCCTCTCTGACTTATTTCATTTATCATCAAACCCTCTATCTCCATCCACATCATTACAAATGATGAGACGGGCGCTGAGGTGGGCACTTGACGGGATGAGTACTGGGTGTTATTCTATATGTTGGCAAATTGAACACCAATAAAAATAAATTTATGGAAAAAAAAAACAAATGATGAGATCTCATTCTTTTTGGTGGGTGAGTATATATAGTATATATAATGGAATATTACTCCTTCTCTTCTTTATTCAGTCATCAATCAGTGTACATTTCAGCTCTTTTCATAATTTGGCTGTTATTTGATAATGTTGCTATAAACATTGAGGTGCATGTGCCTCTTCAAATCAGTATTTTTATATCTTTTGGGTAAATATACAGTAGTGCAATTGCAGGCTCATAGGGTAGCTCTATTTTTAACTTTTTTGAGGAAACTCCATGCTATTTTCCAGAATAGCTGCACCAGCCTGCATTCTCACCAACAGCCAAGAAGGCTCCCCTTTCTCTGCATCCTTCCCAACACCCGTTGTTTCCTGTGTTGTTAATTTTAGCCATTCTGACAGGTGTGAGGTGGTATCTCATTATAGTTTTGATTTGTATTTCCCTGATGATAAGCGATGAATCCTTAACTGGATTATATGTGTTTTTTTGCTGTTGAGTTTGATAGGTTTTTGATAGATTTTGAATACTAACCTTTTATCAGATATGCCATTTGCAAATATCTTCTCCCATTCCATGTTATCTTTTAGTTTTGTAGATTGTTTCCTTTACTGTGCAGAAGCTTTTTATCTTGATAAAGTCCAAATAGTTCATCCTTGCTTTTGTTTCCCTTGCCTCCAGAGATGTATCTAGTAAGAAGTTGCTACGGCGGAGGTCACAGAGGTTGCTACCTGTAGTTTTCTTCTAGGGTTTTGATGATTTCCTGTCTCACATTTAGATCTTTCATCCATTTTGAATATATTTTTGTGTATGGCATAAGAAAGTGGTCCAGGTTCATTCTTTTGCATGTGGCTGTCCAGGTTTTCCAACATCATGTTTTGAAGAGACTTTTTCCCACTGGATATTCTTTCCTTTCTTTGCTGGAGATTAGTTGACTATATAGTTGTGGGTCCATTTCTGAGTAGAACATGATTTTAAATCAAATGTTTTAAGTTATCCAGATTACTGACTAGTTTCACACATGGCCATAAAGTATCACAGTGACAGACATGGGTGAATTTTGTCCTTTGACTCATTGCTCCTGAAAGACAGCTGATCTACGGGTAGACATCATAGTTGAAAGAAGAATTTAAACAGCATGTTAGATGGCCTTACATTCTCAGGTCTTCCTCTCCAAAGCAGGTCTTATTTCAAAAATTCACCATTTACCAACCTCACTTTTGTTTTTAGGATTTTTATTTTGAGAAACAACCCTATTCTGTAATATGCCAAAAACCAACTGTACCCTAAGAATAGTCCTCTGTGAATAGGTCAGAGGAAGACCATTGCTCTTATCCTTCTCTGTTATTTTTGTCCCACCCACTTACCTATGTAGCACTCACTTCCACACTACAGATGATGGTGACATTATGAGTACTTCTAGTCACTGCTTTGGAAGCCATCAGTCAGAAGTCCTTATCATGAATTAGGAAGTCATCCTTACTTAGCATACATTATTAATACCTACGTGGTCCTACCCTTCACTGTGAGAAATTCATTGCACAGCAGGAAAGATCAGTTCTGGGCTTCACATCACAAATAAAGGGACCCTGCATCATAACCCACTACCGAACACTTTCTTGCCTCCATGAATACGATTTCCTTACAGGCATTGGCAAAGGTATTACCAAATTTTTCACTTGGAACAATCATCTAGAACACAAACCAGAAGTCCCAGGGCAGATCAATATGATTAAACACACACACACACACACAGAAAGTTTCTAATGTAGTTTTGTTGACATTCAATTTTCCTTAGTCCAAGTTTTAACTAGCTCCAGAACTGAGGGGATTTAGCTTAGAATAATAGATCCAGAGTCTTATTATAAGAAAAATGTTCAAAATATACCTAACAATTATGAACAATTAACCATGAATGTCTTATTTATGTCAAGGTTTCAAAATAGTGTTTGAATATGATGTAGATTGCTCTTTTCAATTGTAATTAATTTTTCTGTTGACTCCCTGAGCTGCTTCCTCACAATGGAGCTTTGAAACAGAAAGGCACTTGCAGGCCAGCATATTTGCCCAGCTGTGCTGTAATTGTCTTAAGTGTGAGCTGATGGAAGAAAACCAAACAATAAAAGACTTTGTCTTCAATCCAGACATTGAAATGAGACTAGCCAAAGCAAAAATGACATTGGGAATAAAAACATAACCCATTCCAAACTGAATGAGTAGGCTATTTGTGTTTGAAATGAAATATTCTATCACAAAATATACTGAGGCTGACTCTGGTAGCTTCAGGATAAGGCCTGAAATAAAATTTAAAGAGAATTTCAAAATATCACAGCTTTATTCCTTTTATGGTTTTGGGTATTTTCATATTTACTATTCTTATTTTTTTATTATTTAAAAGGAAAAGAAAAACAGGAGTATTCTTTAGATGCAAGATATTTTATTTTTTAGATGAAAAAATGATTACTAACCTTATGTTAAATATGGTAGTCAATTTACTGAGCCTTTTCAAAGGATACATTTTCAAAAGTTGTGGCTATTTTGCTTAGGCCATACAAATAACTGCCCACCAGAAACCTCCCAAACACCCTTTTCAATGTTAGCTTTCTGATATACCATGTATTAAAACCACCTTGGGAGTTTAAATACAAAACAAAAAGCCCTAGACCTTGTCTCCATCCCTAAGTATTCTGATTTAATTGGTCTGCCATGAAGCCTAGATAGTGGTATTTTTAGACGTCCCCACCAGCCCAGATCATTCTGATATGCAGTATGAATTAAGAGTCACTACTATCCTATTTGGACAAAGAATCTGTTTCTAAATATATGCATATTTCAACTGTTCTCTATATTGCTCTAAACTATGGGGGCTCTGCTTACCTAGTTGAGGGTTGTTTTAAATTTCAAAATTGCTACCTTGAATTGCCAAGCTTTCCTCAGCATAACAATGATCTGCAGAAACACCATTTCCTATGTTCTTCAGTCCCTGAAAACAAAGCAAGATTTTTTAGAATATCCAAAGGGAGTTATGCTGTACATAAAAAAAAAAAAAATACTGTGGTCTGTTCCTACAGGGAAAAAGGAAATGTAAACTATTCAAACAAGATATATTTATGGACAAAACTGAATTCCAAATCTTGCTTTCATGTGGTGATTTCATCCTCTTTCTCTTTCTCCCAAATATAATAGCCCTTTTCAAACCTCTAGAACATAAATATCTGCCTTCTTTTGATACTTGAATTCTCGTCATTAGTTTCCTCCTGGGATCCATCCTACTACCTTTGTCCCAGGGATTCCATAGGCTATAATATTCTTCAGAAACATAATGCTTCATAACTAAATAATTCCTGAATATAATCACAAGTGACTGTGATAGTTAGAAATAGGATTAGCTAAGTAACAGAGACCCAAAATACAGTTGCTTAAACAGTATAGTTTTTTTTCCTCCTGTAAATATATAGGTAGATGAGAGCTACAAGTTCTCTGTAGAGAACTCTACTTGTTCTATGCTTAGGATACAAGTACTATTATGGGTGACAAGGTAGCATTGGGTGGGGAAGAAAAGAAGTGGCAGCTGATTTGCAGAAAGTTACGGATATGGATATGATTAGTAGAACGATGGTATTTTTAAAACAAAAATAGATGGGCAATCAACAAGCATATTGGATGATCAGAATTCTGAGGGTAGCCATTCCAATACAAATTCACAAGACATTTTTCAGTTTCTCAATTTGATGTCTCTATGACTCATAAACCACTACATGAAGAAAAGGCAGAGACCTACTGAGAAAGGACTCTACAATACCACAACAGAGTATACAGTGATAGTTCTTCTAGGCTTTCTGCAGAAGGACCTTATGACCATTTACACTGATAATTGTTCAATAGGAGGCAAGAACTGATGTACACAGGGCCTAAGTTGACAATGCCTGGACTTGAGGCATCTGTATGACCCTCTCCTACCACCAGTGAGGGTGAGTGGTGTATAAGTAATAACTAGAGTCCTGACCCTGGCCTGACTCTCCATGAGGGCACTGGGTCTGTGAACTCACATGGTGGTCATTTTTCTGGTCTTCTAATATATAATTCAATAGATAAACTTGGTAGGTGGTGGAACCCCCATAATGGTTTGTTAATCTTTAAAGCTGTTGTAGAGTGGTGAGCCAGGAAGAAGCATTTGAACCTGTCCCTCCCTATGGTCAAGATACAAAGCGATATCAATCTTTGGAGGAAATTGAGATTAGTTCCATCTTTAATTATCTAATCATCTAAAGGATGCAAGAGGTTGGTCCTCATCATATCCCTGTTTAGTTCATAATCTAATACCTACAAAAGAAGATGGACCCTGGCAAATTAACAGTTGACTACCACAAACTCAACCAAGTACTAGCCTCAGCTGTAGCTGCTATGCCAAATATGGTATTTTGTGACAGTAGATCAACTCGGCATTAGGTATGTAGCCATGATGAGGTCAGAACATTTTTTCCCCCTGTTTCAAGCAAACATATCAAAAACAGCTCACATTTATGTGGGACAAATAAGAAAATACATTCAACATCATGCTGTTAGGCTGTGTTAATTGTTTTGCCTTAATAAACTCAGAAGGGGCCTGGACCATCTGGATGTTTCACAGAAGATAAAGTTGGTCCACTATTTTGATGACATCAAGTTAATTAAGCCAGATAAGTAAGATATGGCAAATATATTGGAGGCCTCGATAAAATCCATATGCTCCAAAAGTCAGAGATAAAACCTAAAATGGTTCAGAGGCCTGAAGTTTTTAGAGATCTAGAGGCCAGGGGCATGCCAGGAAAACTTCTCCAAAATAAAGGACAAAATTATTGCAACTCACACTTTCCACACCTAAGAGGGAAGCAAAAATACTTGGAAGGTCTCTTTGGGTTCTTGAGGTAGCACAGTTCACACTTCAATGTATGAGAATACTGTTCTGATTCATTTACTAGTGACATAAGGCACTTCCAAATTCAGGTGGGCTCTTAACAGGAACAAAAGACTCTTTAGTTTGTCCAGGCCACAAGGCAAATGACGCTGATACATGGGACTTCTTCATAAATGTGAGCCAATTCCTATAAAAATCTATATAGATGTATAGACTATCTCCTATTGGTTGTTTTTTTTTTTTTTTGAAAACCCTAATATTGTATTACAGTAGTGTTTCTCAGTCTGAGCACTATCAACATGTCAGACTTGATAATTTTTGTGGGGCTCTCCTGTGCATTCTAAGATATTTAGTAGCATCCTTAATCTCTACCCACTTGATGCCAGGAGCTTAGTCCCATTCCCAGTCATGACAATGATACATGACTAAGTGTCTTCTAGAGGGCATGTTTCCCTTATAGCCAGAAGGGGAATTTCTTATAAATAACTAAAGGAAGAGGAGAAAAAGCTGAGTTTGGTTCATGAACTACAGGTTCAGTAAGTGACTACGAGCTGAAAATGAATGGTTGTACTACAGTCCTATTTAGGGGTAGAACTGAATAGGTCTGTGATAGTCAATTCATATTTAACATAGTTGCTAAGGTCATTTAATTGGGAAAAAAAATTTAAAAAATTGGGAAAAATGTTTTTTTCAATGGTTACTTCTGGAACAGTAGCAAATGTCTAGAGAAAACAAAAAACAATCTTTGTAACCTTGAAATAAGCACAGGTTTCTTATATAAAACATAAAAAGCACAAACCATAAAAGAAAATTAGATTACTTGAATATTATAAGAATTAAGAACATCTGTTCTTCAAAATAATGTATTAATTAAATGAAAGACAAGCCACAGATTGAGGCATATATTTGCAATAGTTGTATCTGACAAAGAATCTGATATCTGAATATATAAGGAAGGTTTGCAATTTGGTATTAAGAAAACAAAAATGCAATAAAATAGGTAAAAGATTTATTAAAACTTTCAAAAAAGAAGATATATAAATGTCCAATAAGCATATAAAATATACTCAGCTTAATTTCTCATCAGAAAATTACAAATTAAAATAGTTATGAAAAACTCATCAGAATGGTTCACATTGAAAGGCCCATTACATAAGTGTTGATAAGGTTGTGGAATATTCGGAACTAACTACCTTGTATTGTTGAGGGGGACGTAAAATGGTAAAAATGCTTTGGAAAACACCTTGGGGATTTTGTCACACATACCTATACCATGTGTTTGTTATATATACAATACTTACACAGAAGCAAAAACATGTGTCACACCAATATTTGTGCATAAATTTCCATGGCATCTTTATTCTCAAAATCCCTAACTAGGAACAAATCTAAATGCTCATCAAAAAATTAATGTATAAAGAAATTGTACCACATTAATGCAATTAAATAATACCTATAAAAGCCCAATTACTGACATGTACCATAATATTGTGTGAATCTCAAAGCCACCTAGCTTAGTAAAAAGGGCTAGACAGAAAGATTATTTTGTATAACTTCACTTATACAAAGTCCTAGAGCAGGCAAATCTAATGTATTGTGACAGAAAACAGGCCAATTGTTGCCTGGGGGAAGGGATAGATGTGGGATTATTGGCTATAAATTGGCATGAGGAGACATTTTATTTTATTATTTTTTTTATTTTATTTATTTTTTTTATGAGGAGACATTTTAAAGTGACATATATGTTTATCTTTTGACTGGTTGTGGTTACATGGAGGTATATATATTTGTTAACATATTATAAACTCTATGCTTAAAATGGGTGCAATTAATGTATAAATTATACTATAAAATATATAGTAAAGTCATTTAAAAAGAAATAATAGAAAGTTAATATATTTGAAAAAAATTCAATGCCAAGGAGAAAACAAAGAATAAAAAGGAGAAAACAAATAAAAGAGCCCAAGATTACTATAAAGGATAGACAAAGAGAGTTCTACACACTATAATAGTTCTTGTTATATTTTCTTTTTTCAGAAAGACATATTCAGACTCTCTGAAAAAAGAAAAAATAACAAGAACTATTATAGAAATTGATAGTTTAATTGACAAAAAATCAGAAATAAAAGAAGACAGTCCATACTAAAATAAATGCAGAGTAAACTTAATCAGCTCTGTTAAATTCAGAGAAAATCTGAATGAAGAATTTTACTGGGGAAAAATAGGGTCATTTGACAGTGATGAAGAGGTTAATTTCCCAAGAGGTTATAATAAAAAAATACGTGAATCAAAACAGATAAGAACAAAATGGAATGACAAATTTATCATTATAACTGGAGACTTTAAGACAAAATTCTGATAATTGATAAAAATATTAGTTAGATTATCAGTAAAAATAGAGAAAATTGAACAATACCACCAACCAAATTGAACTAGTCAACATTTTAGACCAATCTATCCAATAAAAGTAGAATACATATTGTTTTATATTTATAGTACATATAGAACATTCAACAAATAGATCATATTCTGGGATAAAAAAATGAACCTTGGCTAATTTAAAAGGATATGAATCATCCTAAGCACATTCTTAGATCATAAGAGAATTAACCTAGAAAACATTAGAGAATTAACCTAGAAAACAGTAACAGAAAGTATTTAGAAATTTGACAAATGAGTGGAAATACAGTGCACTTAAAATAATTGGTCAAGGGAAAACTTAAAAAGATGCTGAAATTTTAAACATACTGAAATTTGTGAGACTCGGCCAAAACAGTAGTTGGAAGAAGTTCATAGATGCAAATTTTATATTACAAAAGAAAAAGAAATTAAAGTTAGAATCTAAGCTTTGACATTAAGAACCAACCAATCAAATGGAATGTAACTAAAACTTTCAAGAGTAGAAATCAACATCGTTCAACCAATCCAACCAATTCCTGGTTCTCTGAAAAGATTACCAAACTGATAAACATTTCACTAGATTGATCAAAAAAGAAAAATTACAATTTATCAATAACCAGAAATGAGTGAAGGACATCACTGAAAACTCCACAGACATTTTAAAAGGCCGTAAGGAAATAGTATGAAAAACACTATGACCCAAAGTTCAACTTAGAAGAACTGGACTAATTCTTTGAAAGCACAAATTAACAAAGCATATTTATGAATAAACAGGTAACATAAATAATGTATCTATCAAGGAAATAGGACTCGTCATTAAAAATCTCCCAAAAAGAAAACTCCAAGTGCAGAGTCTTTCAATAATGAATATTTCAGAATGAAATAATACTAATTCTACACTAACTGTTCAGAAAATAACACAGGATAAAACATTTGTAAGTTACATATTCTGAAACTAGAATTACTCTAACACTAAAACCTAAGAAAGGACTTTATAAGTAGCTAAAACTACAAACCATAAATTTTCACAAACATTGATGAAATAAAATCCTTCATATTAGTAAATCAAATTTCTAAAAAGGATAATATATTTTCATCAGGTCTGGTTTATTATACCAAGAATACAAGACTGGATTATCACTTGAAAACCAATTAATGGGGATTCCTGGATGGCTCAGTGGTTTAGCGCCTGCCTTCGGCCCAGGGCCTGATCCTGGGGTCCAGGGATCAAGTCCCACATCGGGCTCCCTGAATGAAGCTGCTTCTCCCTCTGCCTGTGTCTCTGCCTCTCTCTCTCTCTCTCTCAGTCTCTCATGAATGGAAAAAAAAAAAAAAAAGAAGTCCTAGCCAGTGCAATAAAAGAAGAAAAATAAATAAAAGATATCACATTGGAAAAGAAGAAAACAACACATAAAAACCCATTTTTCATCACAGAAAACATGATTATCTGCATAGATAATCCAAATATTCTATGTAAAAGCTTCTAGCACCAAGTAAATGAATTTTAACAAAATTAAAAAGGAAATTGGTAAAGATTCAGAAACCAGTACATACACTAGTAACAAAATATTGGGATTAATAATCTAAAAAAGTAACACTTCTAAGAGTGCCCCCCAAAATAAGCTAAATATTTGTGAAAACTACAAAACATTGATGAAAGAAATTAAATAGGATGGGCTTTGATAGTTTATTATGAAGAGAAGATAATGGAGAGATAAACCAAGTTCATGATATGAAAGAATTAATATTATTAAATATGTTAATTTCTCAAAAATCAATTTATAGATCAAAAACAATCCCAACTAAAATCCCGGTAGATTTTTCTTCTGATGCATAAGCAAATTGATTGATTATAAAATTTAAGTGGACTAGTGGAGTTAAGGTAACTAAAACAATTTTGCAAAAGATGAACCAAATTGTAGTCACACTACCTGCTTTCAAAATGTACCTCTCACAAAGCTACCATAGCAGGATACTCTCCTGTTTGCGGAAGCCTTGGATAGACGTACAGATCAAAAGAGAATAAAGTTCAGAAGTATCCACGCTATCATGATCGACTGATTTGAACGAAGTTGCAAAGGTAAAGAAGAAGAGTGATCTTTTAAACAAAAGTTACTGAAAAAACTGAACGTCTAAATGCAAAACAAATAATGAAAAAAAAAACATTTTACATAACTTACACTTTATATGAAAATGAACTCGAAATGGATAATCCATCTAAAGTTAAATGTAAAAATATAAAATTTCGAGAAAAAACATACATGCAATATTTCACAAATCTTATTTCCTTGTTTTTGCTTCTCTGAGTGTTTCCATGTGTATTTGCAATGTCTTTTTTATTCGTTGATGATAAGAAAAGTCAGTGTATGCTTCTCTCAATTTCACTGGCCTGTTTTGTATAATCCCACACTGGTGTTGACGATCAATAAGTACATGTTACTTCACACATTAATTTATCTTACAAGATATGATTCTCCCCAAAATATTTCACACTTCTTTTTTATAGATTTCTTTCAGTTCAGTAATATCATTAAGTGCAAAGAAGAGATTAGCGGCCATTTAGCACGAGAGCAGAAGGTAGAAGTTAGGTGTTAGTAAAGTATAATTTTAGCTCGCAGTGTGAGTGTTAATTGAATGTTATTGCTAATACGACAGCGATAACAGTATAGTCACTTATTAAATGTAGAAACAAAGTGATTATGAAAGTCAAAACAGTGAATTAAAACAGGCAGGTAATGGAAGGTCTTGCTAGCACACCATCATTTTTCAAAGGACTAAAATTGAATGTAGTGAGCCCAAGACAATGAGGCAAAAAATTATTGGTGCTCAGGTTCATTGTTTTGAAATTTATATTCAAAGACAATTTTAGAGTCAAAAGAAGAAACTAATATTTAATACTCTACAAATTTTTCTTCTTAAAGATGATGTACTACTCATATCTGCTGATTTGAGTATACTAGTGCTTGATTACTTTTTTTTTTTTTTTTGAGAGAGAGAGAGAGAGCACAAGTGGTGCATGGGGGGCTGGGAGGGGCTGAGGCAGAGGGAGAATCTGAAGTAGGCTCCACACCCAGCATGGAGCCCCAAATGGGGCTGGATCTCATGACCCTGAGATCATGACCTGAGCTGGATAAATCGAGAGCTGGATGCTTAACTGACTGAGCCACCCAGGCACACCAGAGCTTGATTACCTTTAAAATTGTTGACTCAAAATTATTTTCCTAATGTTTGTTTTGATGGATCATCTTATAGGGGAAGACATTTAATGTTCAGAATGTTAGTTATTATTCATATTAATTCCATGCTTGTTGATAGAAATTAAGGCGATAGTATACAACCTGCAATAATGGACTCTTCCCTGATATTGAAAGTCAGGTAGATGTAGAGAATTTTACCAATAGGTAAAAATTATGAAATAGAAGTCAGAAAGGTGTATTTGTTTTACCAATTCCATATGAAACTACAGTGATTATGTGTTATTTTTGATTTCTGTTTTGTCCACTTTGTTGCTGTGAATACAACGTTCCCAGAGTCTTTATACTTCAAATAGAAGTCAGAATTAGTCAGATTTTAGGGTATGTGGAACCATGCTATGACCATGCTTAAAGAGCTCTAAAATTCTAGACCAATATTGTGTACCTCTGGAATTATTTTCTCTGTATAAAAATGTGTAATCTGGATAAAGGAGTAGCAGGTATTATTTGTAACCTGCAGCTGAGTGCAGCCTACATAATACATTAGCCTCTTGCCCGGAAGAGATTTAAGAGTGTGTGCGTGTGTGTAATGTGTGTGTGTGTGTGTATAATTATAAGATAAATAGTTTAAAAGGGTAAAGGAAAGTAGTAAAATGGGGAAAATGATGGGAATTCACATAAGGTTAGTTTAGGGAAAAACAAACAAACAATATAGGCCACACGTTTCCCTACGCTTTACTAGAAGAGGCTCACAAGTCTAGCTTTGAGTTTCCTAAGAGTCCTTACCAAAGTGGAAACATGACGACCTTCCTATGGTCAAAGGAAATTAGTTGTTTAGGTAAAGCCAAGCTTGATATTCTGGTGTTAGAATGAAATGCATTGAGAAGAGATTATGCAGAAAAGTCGGATAGGGAGAAAGCACATAGAGTTTGGATAATAGAAGGTAATAGTTATTATTTCTCCGTGAGAGAGTAACTCTAAGGGCGATTGTCAGCCTCAACTTCCACACATTAAGCTATCCTGTGTTAGGAACGTTGAAACAATTCCGAAGTTAGTTGGTAGTATAGGAAATCTCACCCCACTCCCAAGTAACAGTTACAGGTTAAGGCATTGACATTAAACATATCCCTAAGAGAAATAATGGAATCTATTTATCCATTTTGGAGAGGATACAACTCCCCCTGAGGTAGCCATTGCCCTCATCACCACACCTTAAAACCACATAGTTTCTGGTGTCCTAAAGTAGTTTTCAGACTTGTGAAGAATGGTAAGCCCACAAAGCTAATGTACCTTGTACTTGAGAGCAGTGAAAGTCTTTGAGGCGATGCTTATCCTATTTTAGAAAAAAAAAATAATGACAATGACCTAATAAAATTCAGGTCAGAAATGTAAGAGTAAATGAGAAGACATCTCCCTTTTCTTGAACCCTCCCACCTAGAAACAAACATTAAGACAGATCTGGTTCTAGTGACGCTCTCTATACCATGTGGCCCAGAGTTAGGGTGTGATTTGAAGTTTACGGAATTTATGGATATGAAAGAGTTAGATTTACTACAGATGGGGAACAAACACGCATGTTTCTCAAGTCTCTTATCAAATGTCCAATAGCGTAGATGCATCAATAATAAAGGTTCTGTCCCTCTAGGAACCTCTGGATGCTAACAAGAATATATTTCCTCTAGAAAGAATCCTTTGGTGCATTATAATTGAGCAGTAGCTGTTGAGTTTTTCCTCTAAGATTTCTCTTGGGAAGATGTAGTTTTAGAGTCCTGTACAATTGCCTTAAAACTTTGAAATATTTATCTTATTCTCTCCATTTGGTCATGTGCCTGATCCAGCAGCTATTGTCTCCCTTCCTTCCTCTTCCTGTTCTCTCCATTTCCTTTCTTTCCTTCTTAACCTCCACTCATTTTGTCCTCACCCTTCTCTCTCATTTTTTTCTTTTCCTTCTTTTTTATTTCGGTATTCTTTTCTTTCCAGACAATGCCTGGGAACTTCCTAGGATGTGACAGTAGTGGTTTATTATTCCAGGCCTCCTATCCCTTTTACCTATTATTCTCTCACAGTCCTGAAATATACGAGTGGGTAATTCCTCTTAACCATTCAGTTGACTGGAATAGCTATTATTGTCAAAAGACTCGATGGCAAAAAAATGATATGAAGCGGGAAAATACATTTGGAAAAATAAAACTTGGATAACCCCTTTACCAACAGTTTCACGTATAGACTTTTAGAGTACTGGAGAGAAATTAAAGATCCCCATTGGTCCTGCATTTCGATAGAATTTGTATGATAAAAACTAAGATACTTTTCTCCCTTTTTATCCAGCTTTCCTCCTTTCTACAATGTAGCATGATGCATTGAACTAATTAAACTCACCTCAGCTCCAGTAGCTTGTCAAAATGAGAGAAACCTCTATGAAAAAATATGTACAGCTATTCGTATTAGATATGTCTTTTCTTTTAAATTCACAGCATTTGAGTTAAAACTAAGACAAGATACTTTTGTTTTTCTCTCTGCCTTAATGAGCACTCTGTACTATTTGTAGTACACAGGGTTGCACTGTTATCCAATTAGGAAAGTATACAAGATGCAAGGCTTATTATTATTCTGCACATAATTGAGCCATGCATCTTCTACCATCATCATTGTTTTATCTCCCTCAGAGATGCTCATTATCATGCGTAGCTTTTGCTTTTTGGCAGAATTGAGAATGTCCTTTGGGGGTTGAACTTCAAAGTAACTTGACATCCTCATTAACTTTTATGGCAACTAAGATATTGAGCATCCTTATACTGAAGAGTTATCTCAAATTCTTATCATTTCTTCTTTCTCCCTCCATTAATTACATACAATCTTAGGCTGTTATGCATCGGAAAAAAATGAGAAGAAAACCAAAAGAAATTATCAAGGTTTTTAAATATATTTTTAGTGTATGTCTAAGTAGAAATGTCAATTTTTTTTTTCTCAGAAACCAAGAGGTGGGCGTTCTATGAAAACAAACCTTTAGAAGTTCACATAACCATTTAATTTCGTTATTTCACAGAATTTGAAGGATGTGTTAGTGATCACTGAGATTACCCATTTATTTTATAGATGAAGTTGAAAAGAACTTAAAGAGAGTAAAGACTCATCAAAACTGGCAAAATAAAAATTAAAGCCACAGAGCATTTTTTCTAAGCTAGTTGTGTTAAATGCATGTTAAAGAAGGCTCGAGTGTTTTGAAATATGAGGATATAACACAGGTTGGGCAGAGAGAATTGTTTAAATTTCATTTCTTCCCCGAGCATCCTGCAGATCACTGTAAACTATATATTTGAACATGATACCTCTCTGTTTAAAATGGTTTGCTAGTTCTCCATCACCTACAATAGTGTTTCACAAACTTTTGTGGTTATCAGAACCCCACCATATCATGCCTCTTATCAGCAATCAAGTATATATTGTCCTATAATTGCTCACTGAACATGCATATTAATTGGAAGACCAATTGTGGATGGCCTCCCCTTTTTTTTTCCTGCATCCTGGATTGTGTTGTTGGAAAATCTCTGATTAGTCTTTTCCTATGAAAATGTCTCATTTCTCTTTGGCATCAAAGTGTGCTCTCATAAGTCACTTTATGAGATGCACACCAGGGGACAGAGTGAGCCATTCGTTAAGTCCAAAGGGCTACTGGTCTCACACTTATGGTAGTGAATTAAGAAACAGCTATGACAGGCACCTGAGTGGCTCAGTGGTTGAGCGTCTGCCTTGGGCTCAGGGCGTGACCCTGGGGTCCCAGGATCGAGTCCTGCATCGGGCTCCCTAACAGGAGCTTGCTTCTCCCTCTGCCTATGTCTCTGCCTCTCTCTGTGTATCTCTCATGAATAAATAAATAAAATCTTTAATAAAAAAAAAAGAAACAGCTATGACTTTGAAGGGTGCCTGAGGGGCTTTGACATACAACTACTGATAGATTGCTTGACTTAAGAAAAGTCTTTGTAAGATAACATACCTTCATTAACCACACAGTTAAAAAGACTTTTTATAATTATGACTAGAAAGATACACAAGTAAACATCTGTATCTTTATTAAATCTTTTGAATATGGAGATCCACGTATTCCAGTTCAGAACAGGACTACATTTATGAAATTATAGATCAATCTCCAGAAGCAATATTTAAGTAACTCAAATCCTTTGCTTTCATTCTTGAAGAACATTAAGAGATGATCAAAAAATATAACTCACGTAATATTAAAAGTCCTTTTCCCTTAATTCTTTAGTTCTCCAAAACCCTCTGAATATGCTGACTCTACAACCCACAACAAATCTTTATATTCATTTCATTCTTTATTTTCTCAGATAATTTCATTTTCTTGACTTGTCCTGACCAGAAATCCATATAATACTCATGCCACACCCTCACACCACCATGATGCTAACCCATGAAGCTCTTGGCTGTTTAATTCTGGAAGCAGACTCTCTTCCAAGTTTGTCATTTTTCTTACTAGATTAGCCTCCTCTGCCTCCTTCCCTAGTCAAATTCTGCAGAAGTTGGTTCTATATGATTGCAGATACTCATGTGGTAATAATTTTATAAATAATATATATTCATATAATTTTTAGTATTTCTAACTTTGAGTTTCTACGTATAAAATACACAAAAAAACCCATAAATAAAACCACCTGCATTTCCACTACTCAATGATGAACAAAATTGAACAGATCATTATGTCTTTACTTTCAGATATATATATATATATATATATACATGTATATATATTCTAACTATATAAAATCCAATAGAATTTGGATTATATCACATATATAATATCCTACTCACAATTATCTATTTTTCTAAGGAAATTTAAATGCTTCCATTAAAATATGATTTTAAAAAATAATTGTACTGCAATTTACTATGTGAATATACCATAATTTCTTTAACCATTGTTAGATATGTGGACATACATGTGAAAAATCCATATTGAAATTAATTTCTGAAGTTTCTATTTTGTAGAAAGAACAATCTGATTTCAATACCTGACGAGATTCACAACTACTTTTGAAAACTCTTCAGAATTTTCAAAGAATATACTTTCAACTCCAAGAGAAATTGTTTAGTATGAAATGAAACTGGCTTGGGTCCAGTTAAACATTCTTTTTAAGTTACCTAGAAAATAAGTCAAAGTGTCATTCCCTCTATTCTAATGGAGGAAAGAAAAATTTATTAATTTCTAGTTCTTAAAATAAAATTTTAGTTTCAGCTTGAAAAGTACTTTTTCAAATATTGTTTTTATGATAAGCAGAAGCATATGCTCATCAGAAGATATTTTAAGATCCCTGTAATCATTCAATTACTTCATCAATCTAATGCAGACAGTACTTATTTTTCATGGTAATTTTATTCAGTATTTTGCAGTCCAGACACACTAAAAAATGCATTTTTTTAAAACAAATGAAATTGGAATAGTCAGTGAAAAGAGGCTGAATCTGATGGAATTTTTAAGTAAATGCCTACTTCAGTATTCAATTTATTTATTCAATAAGAAAGCAATTGACAGGTAAAGAGAAAAATGATATGTTTTAATCAGATTTTAAATTCATAGCTTAGCCCTGTGACAGAAGGCACCAAACATTGTAGAATAATACTTTCTCTCCTCTGAGCGTCTTACCAAAGAAGCTTTAAAAGTTACAAACATTAACCTTTATAGTAACCTTGTAAAATTGGCACAATCCACATTTTCCAGCTAAAGAGATAAGCAACAGAGAGGTTAAAGTCACAGTGTAAAATGCAGATACCAATTTAGCAAGCATAGCTAAGATAAATCTTGCACTGTGTTTCCCTCTTCTACCTATCTGATGCTCCTTTAGGCAAAAGAGAATATGGTATTATGATACCCTGACACTGATGGCAATGACAATGGTGATGGCTGCTAATATCACTACTATGACTAATGACCCCAACAACAAAAGCAATCAGGACAAAATATTATCATGATTGGGAAAGTTTGAGGAGAGTCAAAAATCTTCATCAAAACAAAGTAAAATGAATAAATCCCATTCGAAAGAAAATTTTTGTATTTTTAAGAGAAGTTTATGTTGAGATTATTATCCTTGGAGTTAAATAAAGGTAGGAGAATATGATATAAAATTGTATTGCTTTCTGGAAAGCAGTCTCATTTGTTCTGTCTTTATCTACTGATTAGTTATAAAAGAAAAAAATGTCCCCCCCCCCACCTTTATCACAGTTTTGGCAGGCATATACAGGTTGAACTATATTGTTATTTTTATAAGACAGGAAGAGTCAAATGTCAGCAATTTCATATGACTTACCTAAAAGAACTAAGCCTATTTGGAACAGTATATGTAGGTCTTTTCCTCTTGATCTCTTTGCCTTCCCTGCTAATCCTCTCAGACCTATTCTAATCTCTCTCTGACTCCACTTGCTCCTGTCTTCTAAAATACTCTTACTTCATGTTTGTAGTCAAGGGGAAGACATTTTTAACATTTCACAAGTTATTGCTTTTTGAGGGAAAGGCTCAGCACCCCGGCCTTCCTCTGTTAGAATGGTAGACTGATGGAATTTCATTAAGCAGTAACTAGAATCATAGGCATATTCCCAGTCACAGGAGTTTAAAGCTCTTGGTAGATTTTGGAATCTCTTCTGTTCTAGGTATGAATTCCAGTTAATTTCATAAGCACTGTAACTTTGAGCAAATGAGTTAACCTCCTCCATCCAGCCTCACTTGCAAAATAGGAATGATAATACTTGTTTTAAAGAGAAACTTTAGGTTTCTCTAACCTTCTTTAAATTGAGGTTTTAATTATATGACAGTAAAAAATATATTGAATATACATATATATAAAAAACACACTATATATGTATAACAAAATAGATAAATGAACAGTGGGAACTGGGATTCTAATTATTGTAGTGGAAGTTTTTAAATAAGAAAAGATAGGAAGTTAGAATGATCAGTGCAATATTGGATTAAACGTAAAGATTTTCAGATGAATTCATGCTTAGCTTCATTGAGTTACAAATAAGGTTACATATAGAAATATTTACAGATGTGTGTATATATCCAGGTTGGCAAAAAAATATATATTTCTTTGCTTTGGAAACTGAGAGGGCCTAGAAATAACAATACCCTAGTAGAAATGAATGTACCTAGCACCTAACTCATGATTTCTAATACCATTTTCCAATGAAAGTAAATATGATTCCTTAAAAAATGATTTATTTTAGGGCTGGGGCAGTAAATATGCAAGATAAGCCTAGAGCATCTCCTAGTGCCATAAAGTAAGAGAGCGCTAAAAACGAAAACACAAAAACCCATATAATGATGAAATTTGACAAGGGGACACAGGAACCGACTGAAAAAGCTCCCAAAGGCCAAAGCAAGAACAATTTGAACAATAAAATAAAGTAGTATCAGATTATATAGCGAAGTATATATAAATATTCATGAATTCATCCTGACATACATGAATTATTGAATAAATAAATAAATGGGGAAGAAAAGACAAATATCTTAAACAGGAAATTTCCAAATGATTTATGTAGATACTTCAATCTCAGGTGGAGTTACACTCCCACTTAAATGTAGGCTGCACATGGTGATCTCCTCCCAAGGAGCATATTATACAAAGTTTAAAAATGATAACTTGGGATGCCTGAGTGGCTCAGTGGTTGAGCGTTTGCCTTCCTGCCCAGGGAATAATCCTTAAGTCCCAGGATCAAGTTCTGCATCTGACTCCCTGCATGGAGCCTGCTTCTCCCTCTGCCTATGTCTCTGCCTCTCTGTGTGTGTGTCTCTCATGAATAAGTAAATAAAAAAAAATCTTTTAAAAACATGAGTAACTTTACAGTAGAGAAACCTAACAAACATTTTTAGCAAGATGTTAGAGGTCAACATCAAGAGTGATGTCCTATTGACAGTAGGGATCCTTGAAATGATTTGATAAAGATTGCACATTACCTCTGGCCATTTTTTCAAAACACATAATACCAGTTTAAGAATAAGAAAAACACTTGACAATTTCCAATAGAAGAACTCTCTACAAAATGCCCCAAAACAATCTTCAAAATTGTCAAGATTGTTAAAATAAGGAAAGTCTCTGAAATTGTGAAAGCAAAGGGTAGCCTAAGAATATATGATAAAAGTAATGTTATATATTGGATGGTATCCTGGAACAGAGAAAATATATTAGGCAAACACTAAGGAAATTTTTACAAAGTGTGTATTTTAGTTAAATAATCATAAATATTAATTCACTAATTGTGACAAATACACCATACTCATGCAGGATACTAATAATAGAAAAAAACTAGATGTGGCATATTTGGGAACTCTGTACTATCTCCACAATGTTTTCTGTAAATATAAAAATTTTCCAAAAATTAATTTTATAAAAATAAAAAACTAGAATGACTAAATTATAAATAATCATTGAAGAAGTTAATACATCACACTAGAAAACACTCTTATGCAAAAGAAAGCAGTAAAGAAGAAACAAAGGGACAAAAAAGATATGGGACATAGAGTAAACAAAAAGCAAATGATAGACATAAGTTTAACTATATCAGTAACCAATGCAAATGTATTAAATATTCAAATCAAAAGGCAAAAATTGCCACACTTAAAAAAACAAACAAGATCCACCTTGATGCTATCCTTAAGAGACACATTTAAGATTAAAGATACAAGTAAGATAAAAGTGAAAAAAAATGAAGGAAATAATTGTATCGTACATATAGTAATGATTAAAGAGCTAAAGTGACTGTAATATCATACAAAAGATTTTATTATTTTTAAAGATTTTATTTTTTTGTTCATGAGAGATAGAGGTAGAGGCAGAGACATAGGCAAAGGAAGAAGCAGGCTCCATGCAAGGACCCCAATGTGGGACTTGATCCTGGGACTCCAGGATCACACCCTGGGCTGAAGGCAGACACTCAACCACTGAGCCGCCCAAGTGTCCCCATAGAAAAGATTTTCAAACAAAAAATACCATTAGAGATAAAGAGGTGAATTTTATAATTATGAAAAGATTAATGCATTAGGAAGATCTATCAAGTATAAATGCATATGCATCTAATAGGAGTATATAAAGCAACAACTGTCAGAATTAAAGGGAAATACAGACAATTGAACAATACTAGCTGGAGACGTCAATATCCTAATCTCAACAATAGAAAAAATCTACTTAGAAGATCAATAAGATCAATAAGGAAATAAAAGTCTATTAATCAACTAGACCTTACAAATATCTACATACCCCATCAAACAACAATACCCGAATACCTCATCAAACAAAAGCTAAATGTATATTCTTTTCTAGTACACATGGAACATTCTCCAGGATAGGCCGCATTCTAGTCTACAACATGAGTCTCAGTATATTTAAAAGGACTGGAAACATACAAAGTGTGTTTTTCAAAAACAATAGGATTGCATTAGAAATTAATAAAATAAATTTAGGAAATTCATAAATACATGATTATTAATCAACATTTTATTAAATAACCAACAAAATCAAGGAGGGTACTACAAGTGAAAATAGAAAATATTTTGAGATAAATGGAAATGAAAATCTGACACACCCAAACTTATGAGATACAGTGAAAGCAACACTCAGAGGGAAATATATAGGCATGAACACTAATATTAAAAGAGAAAATATCTAAAACCAATAACCTAAAATTCCATAATAAACCTTAATAAACTGGAAAAAAGACAAACCTTAGATCAAAACAAACAAAAGGAAGAGAAAAATAAAGATTAGAGCACAAATATGCAGATAATAGAAAAGCAATAGAACAAGTAAAGGAAACCAAAAGTTGTTTCTTTGAAAAAAGCCGTGAAATTGATAAACCTTTAGCTATAATTAGAAGAGAGAGTGAGAGAGATAGCATGTGGAACTAGCTTTAATTATCAAAATAGGGAATGAAAGAGGTATGAAAAAGTCACTACCAGACTTACAAAAATAAAAAAGATTACAAGAAATGCTGTGAAAAATTGCATACCAAAAAATTAGATATTTTAGATGAAAGAAGTAAATTCCTGGAAAAATACAAACTACTCAAACTGACTCTAGAAGAAATAGAAAATCAAAATAAATGTGTAACAAGAAAAGAGATTTAATTCATAATTTAAAATGTCTTACAGAGAAAAGCTCAGGCCCCAGTGATTCCATGATGAATCTTACCAAAAAGTTAAAGAATTCACACCAATCCTTTACAGAGACTTTTTTTTTAAAGATTTTATTTATTTATTCATGAGAGAGACAGAGAGAGAAGCAGTGACATAGGCAGAGGGAGAAGCAGGCTCCGTGCAAGGATCCCAACGTGGGACTTGATCCCGTGTCTCCAGGATGACGTCCTGGGGTGAAGGCGGTGCTCAACTGCTGAGCCACCCAGGCTGCCCTACAGATTCTTCTTTACCAATAGAGAGAGAAGTTCCCTACTTACTATACTAGTACAGTATTACCTTGATTCCTAAATCAGGCACAGACATATCAAGAAAACTGCAGACCAATATCCCTTATGAATATAAATGTAAAAATTCTCAATAAAATACTAGAAACCCAAATCTATCAACATAGAAAAAGATTTATACACTATGATCAACTAGGATTTATCTTAGGAATGCAAGTTTGATTTAACATCCAATAATCAATGTAATGCACCATAAAAATAGAACAAAAGATAGTGACAACATGATCATATCAATAGATACCTAGAATGCATAATGAATTCCAACAGCTTACATAAAAGAAAGGGAAACACTCAACAAACCAGAAATAGAGGTGAACTTCTTCAACCCAATAAAAAACATTAATAAAAAACTAATAGCTAACTCCATATCATTTAGTGGTTGAAGATTGCATGCTTTCCTCTGAGGAACAAGACAAGAATTTCTGCTCTTGTTGTTTCTATTCAACACTACAGTAATGTTTGTAGCTTGAGAAATTAACCAAGGAAAGTAAATAAAAGCCATCCAGATTGGAAAAGAAGTAAAACAATCTCTCTCAGCAGATGGCATGATGTTGTATATAGAAAATTCTAAGCAATCCACTAAAAAACTGCTAGAACTAATAAATGTGTGCAGTATGATTGCTGTTTAAGATTCAAATATACAAAAATCGATTGTATTTCTATGCATTATCAACTTAAAAATCTGAAAACAAAATTAAGAAAATAATTCAATTTATAATAAAATAATAAAAACATTAGAAATTTAACAAAGAGGTGTAAGACTTGTACACTAAAGTTACAAAATACTGTTTTTGAATTAAAGATTTACTTATTTTATATAGAGAGAGAGTGGAAGGAGGGGTAGAAAGAGAGAAGGTGAGAGAAAAGTCGACTCCCCCAGAATGGAGCCTGATATAGGACTCAATGCCATGACCATGAGATCACGACATGAGTTGAAAACAAAACTGGATTGCTCAGTCAACTGTACAACCCAGGTGCCCCCAAAATATCACTGAAAGAAACTAAATAAGACCCAAATAAATAGAAAGGCATTCCATGCTCTTGGATTGAAAGACAACTTTGTTTTGATGACAATATTCCCTAAATTGATCTATAGATTCATTGCAGTTCTTATCCAAATATCCAGCTTGTGTGAGGGAACTGATGAGCTGATCTGAAAATTCATACATAAATTCAAGGCACCTAGAATAACAAAAATAATTTTGACAAAGAACAAGTCTGAAGGACTCACACTTTCTCATTTTAAAACTTAACACCAAGATACAATACAAAAGAATTTGTGGCACTGGTATGCGGATGGACAAGTAAGTCCACGGAATACAATTGAGAGTCCATGAAATCAATGGAATAGAATTGAAAAAACTCCATATGATTATGATTGATTGATTTTTAAAGACACCAAGACAATTCAATGAAGGAAAGAATAGTTTTTCAACAGCTGATGCTGGAACAGCTAGAAATCCACACACAAAAAAATGAATTTGGATCTGTGTGACACCTCATATATATAAAGTAACTCAAAATGGATCAAAGAAAAAAAGAAAAAAAAAAGAAAAAAAAACAAAATGGATCAAAGACCTGAGTATAAAGGCTAAAACTATAAAACATAGGAATAAATCTTTGTAGCCTTGGAGTAGGCAATGATTTCTTAGATATAATACCAAAACCACAGGATAGAAAAGGAAAAAATAGATAAATTAGACTTCATCAAAATTGGAAACTTTTTCCATGCTGGGAACCTACTTAAAAAAAAAATAGGGGCACCTGGGTGGCCTAGTCAGTTATGCATATGACTTTGGCTCGTCATGCTATCGAGGTCTGGGATCAAGCCAAGCTTCTGGCTCCCCACTCTGAGGAGTCCGCCTGTCTCTCTGCCCTTCCCCTGTGCTATGCTCACTCGCTCGCTCTTAAATAAATAAATACAATCTTTTTAAAAAAAATAAAAAAAGTTTGTGCTTTGAAGAACACTACTGAGAAAGTGCAAAAATGACTCACCTGTTTCCAAATTATATATCTAATAACCATTTAGTATCCAGAGTATATAAACAGCTGTTACAACTTACCAATAAAAAGACAAATACCTCAATTAAAAATGGGCAAAGAATCTGAATAGACATTTCTTCAAAAATGGTATCAAATGGGTAATATGCACAGGAGAAGATTGTTGGCACCATCATTGATTAGGGAAATTCAAATGTAGACCGCAATGGGATAGCACTTTACACCCTATAGGGTGCCTATAATCAAAATGGCAGACAATAAAAAGTGTTGGCAAGAATATGGAGAGATCTGAATCTTCATACATTAGTCATGGGAATGTAAAATGTTGCAGTCACTCGGCAAACAACTTGAGAGGTCTTCAAAATATTAAATACAGAGTTACCACATGACACAATTTGACTCCTAAGTATATACCCAAGTGAAATGAAAACATATATCCATACAAAAATGTGTATGTGAATGTTCATGGCAGTATTGTTCACAATTGGTGAAAGAGAAGACAACCCAATGTCTAACATCTGATGAATGGATGAATAAGATGTGGAATATTCATACCATGGGATACTATTTAAAAAAAAACAATAAAATCGAATACATGCTATGATATGGATGAACCTTGAAAACATTATTGTGAGTTAAAGAAACCAACCATAAAATGCCACATATTGTAGGATTCCATTTGTATAAAATGGCCAGACTGGGCAAAACTACATAGACAGAAAACAGAGGAGGGGTCGTATAGAGCAGGGAACGGGAAGTATGGTGACAGACTGTCTGTTTGAGGGATGACTTAAATAGTCTAAAATTAGATCGTTGTGATCACTGCAGAACACCGTGAATATACTAAAAACCACATAGTCGATAACATTAAGTGGGTGAATCCTGCAGTAAGTTATATCTCAGGAAAGCTGTCTCAAAAATTAATGATTTAAGGTATAAGCAGAGCTTAATCACTTTTCTCTGGATTGCCACTCTCCTTCCTTTCCACACTCTCCAGACTGGAATGTGCAGCTGAACCTTTCCTGAGTGTCAGGGAGCCAGGAATGGCAGAGGGAAAGCCATTTACTGAAGGGATAGACTCTGGCAACACCGAAGTCCTAAGGTGTTCCCAGTTTGATAAAAATAGTATTTACTTTCAGTAATATAGTCCACATCAGCTTTGTGCTATGACAGCACAGGAAAGCCAGACCCCTGATTTCCTTGACTCTACAAGATTCATTCCGACCACGGCTATGCACCAAATTATGTGACTGGTACAATAAATCCCACCCTGCCTTCGTTATGTCAATTAGGCTTTACTGTGCTCCCAACCTGAGCCTCTAGGACACGCTCCTTATATTTCTCTTTGCATGACATTACAGACGTCAAGATTTGCCTCTTCTGCTTGCTTGATTATATTAACATGATTTCCTAAGCTTTTCTGCTGCTTAAGTACATAGAGATGGAAATAATAATCCTTTTTCCGTTTTATGGTTTTGTTAAGTCTGTGACTAAGTAAATTTAGGAATTCAGTCAATTCAGTTTAAAATGTAGTCGACCCAGCTGTTTGGTCAATTAAATGACCTCATGTTTTAGTGATCTATAAACAGAGCCTAAGTGTGTTGAAACACTAAACATAAGCATTATAAATCAGAATCCTTCTCCCCAAATGGTACCTTAGCATTTTCTAACTCTTATATGGTTTTTGCTGACCACAAAATTTATTCTTTGTATAATGTTGTTTAATGTTTATGTAGTTGTGCTAGTAGGATTTGCTTTGGGCTCCGCAACCATTAAGTGTGGTACATTTTTTAGGGATGCTTAGAAAGAACTGATGCTTGCAATGCAGGGCCCAATTGCCGATGTGTTTGCATGTGATGTGACTTCTTTACGAGTAATTGTTTTTATCTCTGTCCATCGTCAGGGATAAGATGCTGATGCTGGTCACTAAAGTTGAGTTGAGATTTGCGCAGGTTCTAAGCAGTTCAATTGTAATTATCAAAATATTTCTAAAAGGAAGGTCAACTGGTTGGTTGAATTTCAAAAGCATCTTCTCTCATTCAATAGATTTAATTATTTCTATTGTGGCTTTATTTCTGAAGTTTAAGAAATCTTGAACTCCACAGAGCTTCTTGTCCATTGTTACCAGTTTTGAAAATGACTGTTATTCAAAGTAATCATTTTTATTCACTGAATAGGCCTTGAGAAATTTAAAAAGGAGAAAGTTCAGAAGAAACCATTAAAATTACAATATCATCCTTGCTACCAGTCTACAGTTGGAATTTCTCTTCATTACATTCATCTAAAGTCCCCTGATCATTGCTTCTCTTTCCTTACATATCTTAGTATCTTATTTACCATTAGTCTCTACAATATCATTTTTGTCTAATTCTTAGTAATTTCAACATCAATGTAGGTTATCTCTTGCCAACAGTTTTTGACCATCTCCTTGCTTCTTGAGCTCCTCTTCACCTGATCTTACCTCCATGTTTCCTCAGTTTTCACTGCCGTGGAAAAACTATAGAAATAAATTGGAGACACAGGGGAAGATATCTTGTGTTTTTGGATTGGAAAAATAACTATTGTTAAAGTGTCCATGCTACCCAAAGCGATCTACAGATTCAGTGTAAGCCCTACCAAAATTCCACTGACATTTTTCATAGGATAGGAAAAACAATCCTAAAAATTGCATGAAATCACAAATGTCCCTGAATAGCCCAAGCAATCTTGAGAAAGGACAAGGCTAGAGGCATCACACTTCCTGATCCCAAACTATAGTTATCAAAACAGTAAAGAGGAGGTGGTTAAAAAGGTACACAAACTAACAAATGGTAAGGTATTGACCTTAAAACAGACACACAGAACAGTGAAACTGAATAGAGCCCAAAAATAAATTCATACATGTATGGTCAATTAATTTTTGAGAAAGGAACCAAAGATATACAACAAAGAAAGGATAATCTCTTTAATAAATGATGGTGAGGAAACTAGATACCCACATGGAAAAGAATGATATTAGACCCCTATCTACACCATACGCAAAAATCAAATCAAATTTTGTTAAAGACTTGAATGAAAGAACTAAAGCCATAAAACTCCTAGAAGAAAACAGAGATAGTAAACTCTTTGACATTGGTCTTAACAATGTTTTTTGTTTGTTTTTGTTTTTGTTTTGCACTTGACAACAAAAACAAAGATAATAAAGGAAAAAAAAATAAGTGGAACTGCAACAACCTAAAAAGTTTCTGACCAGGAGGGGAAACATTCAACAAAATGAAAGGCAACGTATAGATTGGAAAAAAAAAATACTCACAAACTGCATATCTTATAAACGGTTAATATCCAAAATATATGAGGAGCTCATATAACTCAATAGCAAAATAAAGTAGAATAAAATACAATAAACAATAACCAATGGAAAAAAGTGGGCAAAAGATCTAAATAGACATTTTTTCCAAAGAAAATATATAAATGGCCAACAGGTAATGAAAGGTGTTCAATGTAACTAATAATTAGAAAAATCCAAATCAAAACCAGAATGAGGTATCACCTCACACCCGTTAAAATATCTATTATCAAAACAAACAAAAAGCAACACCCCGGCCCCCCCCCCGAAGAGGTAACAAATGCTGGCAAGGATGTGGAGAAAAGGGAATCCATGTACACTCTTGATGGGAATGTAAACTGGGATAGCCACTATGGAAAACAGTATGGAGGCTTCTCAAGAAATCAAAAATAGAAAGAGTGTATTATGCAGCAATCTGGGTGTATATCCAAAGGAAATGAAATCATTATCTCCAGAAAATATCTGTTCTCCCATGTTTATAGCCACATTATTCACCGTAGTCGCAATATGGAAACAACCTAAATGTCCACTGACAGATGAATGGATATAGGAAATGTGACACACTCACACACACACACACACAGGAACATTATTCAGTCCTAAATAAATGAGGAAATCCTGTCATTTGTGACAACACTGATAGACCAGAAAGGTATTATGCTGAGTGGAATAAGCCAGATAAAGACAAACACAACATGGTATCATTCATGTGGAATGTTTAAAAAAAAAAAAAAAGTCAAATTCCGGAAACAGAGTAGGAAACAGATTGTCAGTGGATGGAGGATGGGGAAAATAAGAGAGGTTGGTAAATAGATGTAAAAGCTCAGTTATAAGATGAACAAGGTCTGAATACCTAATGTATAACTGACTGTAGTCGACACCACTATGTCACGTAATTGAAATTTCCTAAGAGAGTAGAAATTAAATATTCTTACCAAAACACAGGCACACATGAAAAATAGAAAAAAAGAGGGAAAAAAATCAAAGAAAAGAAAAGAAAAGAAAGGTAAATATGTGAGGTGATAGATGTATTAATGAGCTCACTGGGGGCATCATTTCACATACTTTACAGGTATGTCAAGTTGTATACTTTGTTGCTGCTGTTATTATTATAGGCTACATAGTTTACAGGGTTTTTTGAAGTTGTATTTATTTTTTAAGTTTCATGTTAGTTAACACATAGTGTAATATTGGTTTCAGGGTTAGAATTTAGTGATTCGTCACTTCCATACAACACCCAGTGCCCATCTCAAGTGCTCTCCTTAAAGCCCATCACCCACCTAGCCCATCCCCTGCCCACCTGTCCTCCAACAACCCTCAGTTTGTTCTGTATAGTTAAGGGTCTCCTGGGGTTTGCTTCCTCTTTCTCCCCCTTCCTCTATGTTCATCTCTTTTGTTTCTTTACACATATGAGTGAAATAATATGGTATTTGTCTTTCTCTAACTGACTTATTTCACTTGGCATAACACTCTCTAGCTCCATCCATATCATTGCAAATGGCAAGATCTCAATCTTTTTGATGACTGGGTCATATTCCTGTGTGTGTGTGTGTGTGTGTGTGTGTGTGTGTGTGTGTGTACACCACCTCTTTTTTGTCCATTTATCAGATGATGGATGTTTGGTCTCTTTCCATAATTTAGCAATTATTGATAACGCTGTTATAAACGTTGGGGTGCATATGCCCCCCCCTGGAATCAGTATTTTTGTATTCTTTGGGTAAGTACCTAGTAGTACAATTGCTGGCTTCTATTTTTAACTTTCTGGGGAACCCCATATGTTTTCCCAGAATGGCTGCACCAGTGTGCCTTCCCACTGGCAGTGTAAGAGGGCTCCCCTTTCTCCGCATCCTCGCCAATGCCTGTTGTTTCCTACGTTGTTAATTTTAGCCATTCTGACAGGTGTGAGGTGGTATCTCATTGTGGTTTTGGTTTGTATTTCTCTGATGATGAGTGAGTTGTGCAATTTAAATATCTCAATATTTTGTCAACTATACCTCCATAAAGCTGAAGGATAAGAAAGAAAATAAAAGCAGTTAGAAAGAAACCTTCTCATGCTTCCACCACCATGCACTACCCCATATGACCCCACCTGCATTTGCTTCCCTGTACTCCCTCCTCCCTCTTGCCGCTATGGACGTTTGTGCTCCTACCTATGGTCAAGCCCTCTTCGAATAGACTCAATCGCAACTTTCCTTGCCTATTCAAGACTGTTCCTTTGGAATTGTTCTGTCTTTATTCCATTGTCATTAGTACTTGCCTTCCAATTAGGTCAGTCCAACCAACATGCAAATGTGCTGTCATGTCATACAGTTTTAAAAATTGCATTGGTATTTGACACATGCTGTTCCCCACTGATGTCCTTTTTCCATACTCAGTGTGTGGTGTAGTGAAAGTATGAGATCAAAGGCCTGGCTCCAGTTTTGGAATGCTAACTATTAACTATGTGCTCTAAATAGGGCCCTCAAATCTAAGAGTCTCTGTTTCTTAATCTGTTAAATGTAAATTAGCATTACCTCTAAGGATAAAAAGGCAATTTTGATGTATTGTCTCAAAGCATTCAAAATGTTTTAAATGTGATAACATTTAATGTTCACTGTAAATCAATATGAGGTGAGTTCTATTGCTTCCCCTTGTTTCTATTGTATATGGATGAGGATATCAAAGAAACAAGAGGTGAGTTTACATAAATATTACATTAAGTAAGGTAAAAAGCTAGCATTAGAAATCAGGCACCTAGGGCAGTCCGGGTTGCTCAGTGGTTTAGCACCTCCTTCAGCCCAGGGCATGATCCTGGAGACCTGGGATCAAATCCCACATTGGGATCCCTGCATGGAGCCTGCTTCTCCCTCTGCCTCTTTCTCTCTCTCTCTCTCTCTCTCTCTCTCTCTCTGTCTCTCATGAATAAATAAATAAAATCTTAAAAAAAAAAATCAGGCACCTTAGACAAAATCAGGGTTTCCTTAGGTGTTAGAGGCTGTTAGATCTCCACATTTTGTTCCACTATTCTTTTTCCACATTAATAGAATAGCAGCGGGCACAAATCTGCCCAATATTACATTTTCTAGCTTTCACTGCAGTTAGAGATGACTAATTTTCACTAGTGAAATATGAGCAGAAGTGATGTGTACCTGTCCTAGTAATGGTCCTTAACTAAGTGGATACTGTCCCCTTTCTCATATCTTATGTCTCCTTCCAATTGAGCAGTGTCTAAGAGTGGTAGCAACCTAGCTCAGCTGTGACCTTAATGCGTAGGAGAAGGATAATAAACTGTGACTTCTAGGCCAAATGTGTTCTATCTCCTGTTTTTGTAAATAAAGTTTTATTGGAACACAGGGCCATCCATTTACTTCTATATTGTCTATGGTTGCTTTTATAGCAAGGTAGAAAAACTGTCATTTTTGATATATTTGCCACCATATTCGATTTTCTCTTTAATTTACTTAATATACAGGATTTAGATTGTTTTACAATTGCTTCTTTTTAAAATTTAAAACTGTTCATAATTGTTTCAGTAAATTTAGGCCATGAGAAGATAGTAAAGCCCTACCGACCATTTTGAGTGACATTTCCTAACATACTCATCTATTTTCTTATTTAAAATTATACTGGCTTACAAAAACTTACATTATACATGAATTTTCAGGATTTACTCATGTCATAGTGCAAGTACCTAAAAGGACCACTGTTTACATTATCCTAATTGTGAATAAATAGATTTTTAGTACTTGGTTTTAAAAATAAATTATATAAAATGATAAACATTGCAAGAGGTAACAATACTAATTCAATGATTGTTTTTCTCTTGTGGTCTGAAATCTATAAAAAATTATATTTGTAGTAAATCAGGCAAATAAGTAAAATGAATTACTACATTGTTATTTGTAGAAATTCTCTCATAATTCATGGACACTTGAAGGGCTGAAATTTTCTGACAACTACAAAGAGAATTCTCTTTTGATATTGTGGTCAAATAATAAACTGTCCTTTCACTTCTTTATTTCTTTAAATTGTCTGCTCCTGTGGCTTCATTTGTATATCCTTATCCTTAAATATGGGCTTTAGTTTGCATATATATATATATATATAAGATTATATCTCTAAGGTTTTTATTTTTAAGCAAAATGTATTGAACACATACTGTGTGGTAAGCGCCATAAATTAAACTTACTTATATCATCTTAAAATCTTATCATCTAAATCTTTAAGTTAATCCCCATTTTATTAATATCTAAATGGTTCCTTGCTTAAAACCAAAAAACTAATAATAAGTTTTGAAATTAGGATTCATTCCTAGGTATGTTTAATTCTCAAGCTATGACCATCCATGAAGTTTTTCTGCCTCTTTAGTGACTATGAGACTAAAGACCATGTAAAAACAAATGTATGCATCTTCACAGGAGTGGCTTTGACCTCACTAATGTAAATGATCTTAATATGTCTTAACATCTACTCAAATGAATTTTTTACTGTTTATTTTTCCTAAAAGACCTTTGTGCTACTTGATTTTTGTTGCAGAAAAGATTTCCTTTTTTTTCATTTGATTTTATTTTGTGTGTTATTTTCTTATAGAAGTATAAATTGCATACAAAAAAAGTGTATAACTTATCAACTCAATAGGGTTTCACAATGTGGACTCACTAATGTAACCAGCCTCTAGAAGAAGAAATAGAACTTTACCTTATAGTACGTTCTCTTCTGTGCCTGCTTCTTTTAGTCAATGCAATGTTTATAAAAATCTATCTGTATTTTATGCGTAACAATTGCTTTCTTCTAACTGTATAATATTTCATCGTTGAGATAAAATTCATTTTATTTATCCATTTTAATCTTAATTGACATGTGTGTTGCTAGAAATTCGTTGCTATCATGAAGAACACTACTATCCACCCTCTTGAACATTACTTTTTTGCATATGTAAATGAATTTATTTTAGTCAAATGAGTGGAGTTGCTGAGTCATTTAGTTTGCTTTAGTAGAAAGTAACAATCACTTCTCTGAAGTGTTCTACCAATTTATATTCCCACCAGTATTGCATGTGTTCCAGTTACTCACCAACACATGAAGTTGTCCGTCTTCCTGATGAGCATAGATGATACTGTGGTTTTAAGTTCTATTTCCCTAACAGCTAATGGCGTGTTTTTTAAATGTTTATTGACCATTTGGATATCATCCTTTATGTGGTGCCTGTTCCAATCTTCTGTCCTTTATTTAAAAATTGCGTCACTTTTCTCATTGACTTGAAGAAGTCCTTCATGTGTTCAAGATCAGTGCTTTCTAGTGCATTCACATTACATAATATTACTATGCACTTCATATATATCTTCTCCGTAGCTTTGTTTTTCACATATTAACAGTATCTTTGGATAAGCAGACATCTTTAATTTTAATGTAGTATTATTTTCATGTACTGTTTAAGAAATCTTTCTATCCTTTTTAAAAATTTTTATTCTTTGCTATTTATTATAGATGACACTTTCTTTTCACATATCTAGAAAACAAAGCACACCCCCGCAATTAAATTTTATCAACCTATACGGTTTTGGAAGGGCTCTTGCAAAATATCTAAAGTTAAATATTTGTCAATTAAAAGCTTTATCTATAAAAAAGTTCAACAATAAAAATATTATGCATAGAAATATTACTCTTAATATTAACGCTTTCAGGATTTGTAATTAATTGCAAAATATCACTTCTCCTCAAATGGATAAGCATTACTGAAATTATAAGGGAAGAAAAGCAGAGTATTGGTCTGCCTTAAGGAAAGGATATGTTTCGTACTTGAGAACCTGGCACTATTTAAACTTCTCATCAGCAAAGCTGGCTACATTTTCTTGATTTAACAGTTAATTATACTGGAGCTAATTATTAAGCCTCATAATGAGTGATGCATCAGAAACTACAGTATATGCCCTCTGAAAATGCAAATAAGCAATAAACATTTTCTTCTAATTTACTTCTATTTTTAATTTTCATGTGATAGTTTGATTGTCTGATCTCTGTCCATTATGCTTATTTACATAACTAAACTTTAAGTAGAAATGGAATCTCTCTTCATGTACTGATTAACCATAAGGAGCTACTTTAAAAGAAAGTGTAATTATCATAAACTTCCTAGAAACTGCTCGATTTGAATCCAACCAACCTATTGCAGAATATTCAGTCACTTTCAAAATTAAAATTGGCTTTTATACTTATTTATTAAAAATTTTAAGTTTTTGCTTAAAAAACACATTCAGAGGTAGTGTGGCTACAGTGAGTTAAAGCTAGTATCTCCTCACATCCAGTAAGTGCAAAACGCTGTATAATATATTAAAAACAATTTGCTAACGTGAATGAGTTTGGGTATAATCTCTTTTAAAAATGTACATTTTTATATTCCTCTTGTTTGGCTCATGAAGTCTGCCTTTTTCCTCCCAAAGACCTTGTGTTGGGATACAGAATGGTTTCAGTCTGAATACAGTCGTCTGAATCATTTTTCTCCCAGAATACTATGGTTAATGTATAATATATAATAACTGAAGAATTGTATGTTTTTTTAACATATGCTTACAATTAACTTTCTGGTTCAAGTTTGCCATTTAACAATGAGCATATTTTGAGGTGGTAACTTTGCTATAGTCTTCAGAAAGTGTGAAAAGTATGAAAAGAACTTAGACATTTATTTATAAGAAGACTCATGATAGATGAAAAAATTTTAGGCCAATTTTTATGATAATTTGTTTGATGTTGTTGCTGGTGGGTCTGCGGATACTGTTTGAACATTGATGTCTTGTCAGTTCCAAGCATCAGAATTGGGAAGGAAGTGGAATGCTATCTCTGCAGACATGGCTGACTCCGGAAATAGTCAAATCCCTATCCATGTTTGATGCCAATGAAGAGGCCAAGTTTGTTTGTTTGTTTGTTTGTTTGTTTGTTTTTTCATTCATGAGAGACACACAGAGACAGGGAGGCAGAGACACAGACAGAGGGAGAAGCAGACTCCATGCAGGGAGCCCAATGTGGGAATTGATCCCTGAACTCCAGGGTCACGTCTTGGGCCAAAGGCAGGCTCTAAACCACTGAGCCACCCAGGTGCCCCAGAAGGCCAAGTCTTGCTAGCAGTGAGGATGAGAAGCGAATGAATTGAAAAGTTCAGTGCTAAGTTTTACAATGAAAAAGTTTTCCCAGAAGCAGGCTTGGCACAACCAAAACAGACTAAAGCCAAGAGACCCAAGGGGACTGTAGAGCAAAGGATGGAGTCCTTCTGAGGGTTGCACTGGAAGATGTAATAGGAACATCAAGAAAATGGCTGTGAATTACAGTTGTCTTGGGTTTAGACACCCAACCTGCCATTATCTACATTTGAATTTTAGGTACTTTTTGACATGCTATGAGTACAATAACATCTGTTGCTGCCTCAGAAGTTTCTTTTACAAATTTTAAGCATGATAACTCATGGCTGTTACTTAACGCAGTGCCTTTGTATGATGAGTCGTCAATAATATTTACTCTTGTCAATATAATTCAATATTTCTATTCACTTCTGCTCTTTATTCCATTCCATTCTTTGAAGGATAACTTCCCCTTACATACTTTAAAGTTTTTGACTGGTTCTGACAATATTCAAGTCAAATAGTGGCAGCATTAAAGTTATAAAATTTTCCTTTCTTTTTCTTTTCCATTCTCCTTCACTCTCTTATCTGTCTCCTTGCTTTATTTCCTTCTTTACTCTCCCTATCTCCTCTTATTTTTCTTTTAACACTTATTGATTGGCTCTGGATATATGTGAGTAATATAATTCATATCAAGGAGAAATTATAGTTTAGTTGGCAGAAAAAATGTGTAGAGAAATATTTATAACTCACTGGAATATGTAATAAATATTATTGACTCTGAATAAATTTCAGTTTACTTAATTGGTTAAACTGGAGAATAAAAAAAAACGACTATAAATTTATGCTGTCCAAATAGGAGGATTTCAAGAGCAATTTCCATAGATTCCAACACATAACATAAAGAAGCTGGTGGAATAAATATATTAGTTTCTTAGGGCTGCCTTGACAAATACCACAAAATTGGTGATTTAAAATAACAGAAATTTATTCTTTCACAGTTCTAGAGACTAGAAGTCTGATATCTTCAGCAGCACATGCTCCTCCTGAAGGCTCTAGGGAACGACTCCTCCTGGTGTTTTCTCACTTCTGTTTACTCCTGGCCACTCTGGCTTCTAGTTCATCCTTCTATTATCTGCCTTAATTTCCATATGGCCTTCTTCTCTGCATCTATGAGTGTTCTCTCATTTTATAAAGAAACCAGTCATTGGATTTAGGGTTTACCTTACTCGACTGTTATCATTTAATCCACAAAGTTACATTTACAAATAAGGTTACATGCTGAGGTTCTGGATTCACATGTATTTTGGAGGAACACTGTTCAAAACACGATACACATGTTGGCCCAAGGTCCCCGTGCATATGAAGAGACATATCCTCCCATCACTTCCACGGTGTCATATGTATGTAGATAGCATAGGTGGGGCTAGAAAAGACTTCTCTAATCCAATAGGTCAGCTAAGAAATATACTCAGAACTTTTTCATTCTCTATTGTTTTTCTTTGACCATAGATTTATTTTTCCTAAAGGCAGGAGGACAGGGTAAGTGTGTTAAAGACAGTATTAACCTTCGAAAGCTGAGATCCAAAGATTATCTAAAATGTTTGATTTTATGCCTTACTTTTAGCTCCTGGCACAATAGTCTCCATCATGTGTATCTGGGGCTGTTTACCTTAAGAGAATCAGCACAAAACTAGAAACAGAAATATAAACAATAAATACAATTAACTTTATGAAGAGCTTTTTTTGATAAAAGAAATGCAATGACTTGCTCTTAGAATTGAGAACCATTAACACAAAGTTTTATTAAATATATATAACAAATTTATATTTCAAGCTAACATCAGGTTGAAGGATAGATAGCAAAATAAGAAATTTAAAAACTGGGTAGGAGAAAAGGAGAAAAGAGAAGGATGTGAAATAGGAAGAAAGGTGACAGAAAAGAATAGAGAAAAACCAAAGAGGAAAAATGTCAGCAAGATGGCAAAATCAGTCATTCTTGACTCCAGTAACCCTCACAAGAAGACCAGCTAACAACTATCCATAGACAAATACCACTGTCAAAAAATCCCAGAATCTGGGAGTGAGATTGAATCACATGGAGCACAGAGAGAGAAAAACCACATGAGAAGGGTTAGAGGAGCGCTTTCATTTTGACCACATCACTCCAGCCCCTCTACACCAAGGCGCCCCCCGGGTTCTCTAGGGGATGAAGAGAGCCCAGGGTGGATATCCAGTGTCCCGTTATTACAGAACATTTCTTGGAATGACCTCGTGGGTCTCTTTTCTTGGGGTTCACTGCTGGGAATCTGTGGAGCTGGACCACTGGGGGTCAGATGGAGACAGGAGGAGAGGGCAGAGCTAATAGCAGTTCATACTTAGTCCTTGGCAGATTGCATTTCTGGATTTTTCCCAGGCCTCTTGCTTAATTGCAGCTCCTGTTTCTCTAAGAATTCCTTTACTGTGTCCAGAACATCTCTAACTCATTTATGGAGAGCCAGAATTTCTTCTGCTGTGTTTGCATTTGTCTCTATTGTTCTTCACAAAGAAAAGTAAGGACTTCCAAGAGGAACATTTGGAAAATTTCCCTTGAGATTGTGGATTTTCCTACCTCTTTTGTTAAGTAATAGTAATTTTTACAATCGGTAAAATGTATATAAGCCCTTCTTTTCCAGATTGAAGAAGAGTGCCTATGACATTAATTACTTAATCATCAACATTTGGTGAAATATTCTCTCAACTTTTATTGATCTCTACTCTGTGGCAGACACTTCAGAGATGCTGCTTCTTCCTCTAACCTGTAAATGAGATAGAAAAGATAAATGTCGGGCAGTTTTTTAAAGTAAGTCTTTGCAATTCTTTGGTTAAAAATCATGTTATTTGCTTTGTTGATTGTCTGGTTTTAGCAAGAAATCACAGAATCCAATATGATCCTTTATAGAGCTTATGGGAGAGGTACAAAACAATATCATCATTTTCACTGAAAATTAATGTGATCTTCAGAGCAAGATATTTTAGTATCACCTCTGCGTTGCAAAATAAGGCATTTGCTCATAGATGCAGACTCTCAAAACAAATAACCTCAAGGTTAAATAATATGCTGATGCTAATGAAAAAGCAAAAACAGTTATGGACTTCTGCTTGGAAAAAATACTTACTCTTCACAGAGAGTAAACTGTTGACCTATGTTCTTATTGAGAACAAAAAGGGATCAATTGCCAACTGCTAATTATGCTTCTCTGGGTATTTTTCCAAGAAAGGATAAATGATCAGTAAGTGTTTATGGGTCAGAAGAACCACATACCTCAGTACTGGTAAAATAAATTCAAAATTATTTGGAGTTAGAATATATGTTGCAGCTCAGAGGTTTGAATGCTTATCTCAACTCAACCTATACCCATATCTTTAAAAAACTTCACATATTACTACTTAAAATCAAATATAGGAAGGGAGATTATTCAAAGAAATAATGGTAATATGTCTTATGCATTAGTTACTTAAGTATAAGGAAACAACTTTGTGATGATGAATGTTAGTACTTCATTCTGATATCAAATACTACAATTAAGACTTACAGATTACAAGGGTCTGGTGATCTGGGCTAGGTCTGTTTTTTTTGTTTTTTTTTTAGTGCCCTCTATGGTGTTGGCATTGTATTTTCCAATTCAGATCTTTGAGCTATACCAGTCTTTAAACTCAAATAGAGGGTTAGGGAAAGCTGCTGCTTGTTTTCATAGCAAGAGGTTTTCTAGTATCAGGACATTCATTAAATTGTATCATAGCTGTTTATCTATTTTCTTCCCCAAACTAGCACAGTCCTTAGTAGACAATGATTTCTATCTCTGTTCTCCATGGGGAACAGGATAATCCTTTCCTCTTAAGTGTGGGTTGGGCTTAGTAACTCACTTCTAACAAACAGAATATGGCAAAGGGATGGGTTTTCTTTTTTCAGGATTAGGTTATAAAAGACTAAGATTTCTGTACTCATATTTGTCTGTCTGTCTGTGTCTATTTCTCTATGGACCTTTTCATATTCTAGTTCTGAAGATGCCATCTGGTGAACCTAAGTGTTAGGGACCTAAAGAGGACCTCTGGCCAGTTCCTAGAGAGGAATTGAGGCCCTCAATTCAATAGCCCCCGAGGAATAGAATCATACCAGAAGTCATGTGAGAGAGTTTAGGAGTGGGCCCTCCCAGTTGAGTCTTCAGCCATCACCTTGTTTGCAGCCGCATGAGAGACCCTACACAGAAGCCTTAGGTAAATTATGTCAGACTCTCGAATCACAGAAATTTTACAACATAATAAATGTGTGTTCTTTTAAGTTGCTAAGTCTTGTGGCAGTTTGTCACACAGCAGTAAATAACTAACATGATCATATATCACACCCTGTACCAACGTCAGATAATATCCACAATCCAATCCAATTCAAAAGAGAGATTTCCCTGAAACAGAGGAGTTCCAAACTAACCCTAAATTCCCATGACTCAACCTAAAAAGATTCATTCCTTTCCAACATAAAATCATTACTAGTCACTCAGATTGGAGATACAGAGGTAACCGAGAGAAACATCAAAAGATACAACTTTCTGCTTAAATTGTCATTGTAAGCCACTAATTAAAATACGGTTTTATAACTGGTAAGACTGTGGAACTTATTCATTTCAGTTCCCATTCTTAAACTTTATAAAACCCATATTTATGTATTTGGTAGAGGAATGCATGCTGGCTTCACCTTCTCCAGCTGTGGTCGTCATTATTTAAGATTGTTTAAGATTTCAGGTTTCTTGCTGTTGGGGCTCATGGTAAAATTGTAGTTTCGATTTAACCAATAAATTCTAGATTGCTTTCTGGAAAAATTATCTTAATTGGTAGTATGAAGCACGGTCACAGTCTCTTCCACCTGATCGTGAAAGCATGTGAAAGAGGGAGTCTCTGACAACCCGGCTCTCTGAGTAACTGCAGTGAGCAACAGCCATTGTCAAACCATAGTGAACATATTGTGAAACAAAACACAAATTAATTTTGTGATAGAAGACTGACAATTTGTGCTGTTACTGTAGCATAACAAGGTGCACCCTGACTGATTTGTGTCTGGAGTTAAATTGACTCCAAGAGTCCAAATATGGTGGTATGTTTGTTTGATAAAACTGATTTTTTTTGTTTTCATGTCCATTTGTTTGTTTTTTGGTTTGGTTTTGCCTTTTAACTCAGAACCTTAGGAAAGGATTTAGGCAGATAATTGGCTATTCAAAGTTATCTTGTCTTAAGTTGCTTCCCAAAGGCTAATAGGGGAATAAGTAGTTTCTGAAAATTTTCTAGCCTCTCTGAATTCTTTCCTGATTTTATTTTAATATTAAACTCTTGTATGCCTATTATATTATTACCCAATTTTTGTGAACATTAGGTTATAATGGTATATATTTTTAAAAAGAGTAGTAAATATCATATGTACCAATTTTAATTAGGGGATTACCTCAAGGAATGAGTTAGTCATGGTGTTGTAGCAATTTTCCTGTTCCTTTCCTGAATTATCATTTTCAACTCTGCTAGATATTCTATTTGCAAACCCATACCTAGTCATGTCTTCCATCTTAAAACACAACAAAATATAATGCCAACTACATTGCCACTCCAGTTGTAGTCTCATCTATCTCCTTATTGAAAAGCAAAACTCCTTGAAGAAGTAGTCTATTCCACTGTTCCAATTCCTCTCTCTCTTATTTTTTTCTTAAATCTGATTCAATCTTGTAAAATGTTTTTGTCAATATTGACTGATCTCCTCCTCCACAACCTGCTTTTCTTTCAATCTTTCCCATGTCATTTGATGACAACTTCATTTTCTTGATGTGTATGCCAAAAGACCTGATGCCATTCTTGATTGCTTGATGCCTTTATTGAGTGCATTTATTGATCATACATGCTTCACGCCCAATCCATCAGTAATTCATTTGACACTATCTTTAAAATACATCCCAAATCCAGTCGCTCTTACATTGCTTCATGTGGTGTTGCTACATCAGTCCACGCTATCCTTATCTCTTGCTTGATTTTCAACAATAGCATCCTAAGTATATATATATATATATATATATATATATATATATATATGATTTTATTATTTATTTGAGAGGGGAAGGGGAAAGAGAGAGAGAGAGCACACAAGCAGGGGCAGAGGGAGAGGAACAAGCAGGGGGCGGGGGAGGGCACTCAATCCCAGGACCCCGGGATCATGATCTTAGCTGAAGGCCAGAGCCACCCAGGCACTCACATAAGCATCTTACTTTATCTTGTGCTACTCTCTCTCTTGTTCATTCGATTGCAGCTGTAATGGTCTCATCTCTGTTCCATACCAGTCACTTCCTGGTTAGGGGAATTGTATTTTCTATTTTCTCTTTCTGGAATACGCTTCCCTGATATTTCCATGGTTTATTCCTTCACTAATTTTACTTCTTTATTAAATGTGATCTTTTCAGTAAAAGCTTCCCTGCCTACCTTATGTATATTTGGATTTTCACTTCAACATCAGCAATTTCCATGCCTCTTTTCAACTTTGTTCTTCACCGTAGCACTTATTATTACCTAAATTCTTATATAGTTTTCCTATTTATTCAATAATTGTCTCCAAAAGTAGTTTGCAAGCCTTTTAAATGCAGGGACTTTTTTTTTTAATGTTTTTATTGTTGTATTGCTATCACTTAGAGGAATGCTTACTTACTGAGTTATTTAATGAGACTTTGCCCTTGCCTTCAGGCTATGAACTGTTTATTTACAAGGACGGTATACAGAATTTTCCTATGAAGCAATTTTTTTTGTTTTGTTTTTCCCTTTTCCCTAGGAAAAGAAAATGATTGAAATAGCTACTCCTTTTAATGTATCTGTTTATAAACTTAAGGAAAAGAATTAGCATTTATTGCCCAATCAGGAGCTGATGCTATTTTTCCATCCGTATCATTAGTAGCTTGCAATTTAAGGAGCCATGATGAATAAAAATGGGAGATCAAGATAGACTCCTCTCATTATAAAAATGCGATTCAAGTTTTCAAATTAGTAAATTGGAACAGTTTGGGCTCCAACCCATGATAATTAATGACTACATTGTCTTAGTTTTCAAAATGTAATTGTCAGTATTAAAATGTTTAATATACAAAGCAGAGCCTTTGGCTGCTTGCCTATGTAGTTGTTGTTTTTTGTTTTGTTTTGTTTATTTTTTTTTCATTCTTACTCAAGAAACTAATAGGAAGCACCAGAACTAAGGATCAATGTAATTTGGCCTGATTAAAACTCTGGCATCAACTTTGGTATTAAGGAATAAATGAAGTTCTTTGATAACAAAAAGGAAAACCACGCCAGAGAACTCTGATCAATTTTGATTAATTTCAACCCGAAGGTCTTTCTTCTTCTGAGTCTGTTTGTGTCATAACTTCTAGCTTGAATCTCTCAAAACATAATTCATCTGTTTATTATGCTTTCAAAGTGTCTTCCAATTTTATAGCCAATGAGAGCAATCCAATTACTGTTGTCACTCTTCTGATTTCCTTAGGTACTTCTCATCAGTTTTCTTCTCATAACTCGGTATCATCTGTCCTAAACTATAACTTTTCAAAGCAATAATAATCTTATTATTACCAAAAAAAAAATCTCATGTTGGAACTCATCAAGGTGCTATTTTGTAATATATGATTCCTCTTCATTTGTGTTCTTTCTGTGCCCTTATACGATTCATTACGCTGAGTTTTATACTTACTCCAAGCAATCAAAGAACTATTCTCCAATGACATCCAACTTAGTTTTCTTTACTCTTCATGATGTTTATTGAATGGCATATGTGCCTCATCTCTTTGAACCGATAGTACAATAAATTTCAGTTATCAGTAAACCGAACCAGGCATTAATGATAAAATTATTTTGACTCAGGTTATAATATTTCTCACACACCTCTGATTTGCTATCATCATAAAACTCATTTATGTGGTTAATAAAAGTGACTCTCATGATGAATTATGTAATGCTCTACTTACCAGTCAAGGAAAAAAAAAGTCATTTATATTCATTTTATTTGCTCTCCTCAACTAAAATTATTCTTCTTTACATTGTTATCACATCTTCTAAAATGTTTGTTGGAAGTCTATATTTGGTGTATAATACATATATATTTTCTAATTTTCATATTGTGTTTCAGCAGCTTACAATTTGACCTTTGCTACATGTCTTTGCATTGTTTCCAACTTTCTTGGATTTTTGTTTACTCCAAACAAAAACACTTCAATAATATCCACAATCCCTAGTTACAATCATTTTGCTATTGTTTTGTTTGTTTGTTTTTTTTTTTTCCCATTTTTTTTCCAAGAAGAATGAATTCATGGCGTGGAGACATACTAGATTGCTGCACTTGGTGAGACTATCCCCTGAGAATATTCTGCATACTTTCCTCACTCTGTGTGGGGTTATTTCACTGAATAGTGATTACCAAAGTATGCTAAAACACCCCAAATGGTTTCAACATGGAATTTCTCTTTTCTTAGCCAGAAAAGCACTGGTCTCACGTCAACCTGCCTTTAGCAAGACTGAAACCAATTTGATGCCCTCTTCTGTAGAAGGAAACCTTTAATTAAGTGACAAAATAGACTTCACTATATGGATCTGTTTCTGTCAATCCACAGAAGTGCTATCTAATGTAATGTTTTTGATAGAAGCCTGTGTTGCTACAGAAGCCAATTAATACATTTTATAAGGTCACAAAAAAAAAGCATGATAATTTTTCTTCCACATATCATGGAGCATCCACTTTTGGAGAGTACAAATGAAAAACAAGTTACATAAAAAAAAATCTGTTGCTAAAATAAATTATGCATTTAGATGATTGGGGAAAAGTCAGCTAAACAATGATTGATGTTGATATCCTTAATAAATATTTTGTGATTCGGGACTAAATAAACAAATTTGATCTAGTAGCTATACCTTGGTAGTTTCATTTAGATCACTTAACCCATATCATGTAAAGTTCTTAGGTGCATGTCAAACAAACAAAATTCAAGAAAGACCAAGGTGTTTTGATTTTGTAGGACAAAGTACCAAAAAGGCAACCCACAGAGGGTTTTCTTGAAGTATTCAGTAGAATAATGATCACTGCATATGTATGAAGACACAATCTGAGGCTAGGAAAGGTTACCTGAAAAAATTAGAAGAAATAGTGGTTGGGCTCTTAGAAAGCCTAGAACGGTGCTTATTCCAGCCAGCCAGCCTGGAAGAACTCACAGCATGGAATATGGAGTAGGGTACTCAGGAATGCCTTGAGTCGGTAGTGGGGAGAATTAGCCCTAAACTGAACATTGCTTCTAATCTGCCAAGTGAAAAATAAAAACAAAATCAAAAGTATTAGCCTATATCCGAGTAACTTAAGAATATGTCTAAAAAAAGCTAAAGAAAAATAGAAACATAAAAACATTCAGAATCCGACAAGGTAAGATTCACAGTATTTGGCATCCAAAGAAAGATTACCAGGCATGTAAAGAAGCGGGAAAACACAATTCAGAAGGAGGGCAATCATCAATCATTTTTGATTGAGAACTGACACGGGCGTTAAAATTAGCAGACAAGGACAGTAAGAAATTATAACTTTGTGCCATATGTGTAAAAAATTAAGTAAATAAATCGAAGCTTTGAAAGAAGATCCTATTTGAACTAGAAATGACAATCACAACGCCCAAAATGAAAAATTCACTGAATGGAATTAATGATAGATTAGACGTTGCAAAGCTCTCAAGAAAGAATTCACAGTATTCCCCATTAGTTCTTAACCTCAAAATTCTATCTTCTAGAACTATTTAGAATTCCACCAAAGCGTATCTAATAAAACATACAGTGAATCTGCTCTCTGATACAGAGTTCCCACACACATTATCAGAGAACAAAGAGCTGCGTGTATGTTGCTCTATGGTTCACTTGGATTTAAAAACATAACATGGGAAAAGAAAATCGGAGCCAGAGTTCATTGTTCTATTTTAAATAAGAGTCTGAAAAACACCACTTCTCAACAGAACAATTGAGGAAAAATCTTTTCTTTCATTTTATCATTATGACTAACAAACAACAAGAATTTCCACTTAACCTCCAATTTCCCTAAATGTTTAGGTGTCTATATTTGTGTAGGTGTAGCTATAAATACATAGAGACATATACTGATTGTATACACTGCACACACTTGCGTAAATACGTGGATTTATATCCACACACACACGTACATACACACCCAAATTTATGTCACTCTTCAGGCTTAATTTTCAAGAATGGAATTAGAATCTCAAAATTAATTTTCATCTAGTTTTCATTTTGCTCAGTGTCTTTGCTTGTAAACATATTGGCAAACAGAAGTGTTCAATTAACTTTTTTTTTTCTCTCCAGTTTCCTCTCAATATTTGTTGTCTTTATTTGATGATGGTGGTTCTGACAGTGAGGAAGTCTCTAATGAAAGCTCCTGTTTGTATTGTGCTTCTTGAATCTGCTGTGCATCTGGGCCACTCTAATGTACTTGGTGGGTTTGAATTTTCCCCAGGACGCATCACTAACAGAGCAGATTAGTTTTTATGACGGAAATATTGCCCATGTTAAGTACCTCTTTAGTCCTCCTGCAACTCTGGCACCCAGGAAAAGAGAATTTAATGTTTTCATGTGTTTTATTTTAATTGAATTAGCTGCAAGAACGAAATGCTTTTTCTTTTTAGATTGAGAGAGAATTGCTGCCTTGGTTCCAAGTCACTGCTTGGTAACCAAATAGCTCTTCTTTGCTTAGATTTATTATATTTCTACTTCTGTGTTGGAGAATTTTGTAGCCAGTGTTGTTCGGGACATTAGCTGCTGAGCTCTCTCACTGACACATTCCTCATTAGGCCACTGAGAAAATTAAATAGATTCTATCAGTGTCTCTCCGAACACATGGGTGATATTTTATGTGCTATAAGCTGAAAGCAAGGAAATTTAACTGTGGCTTCTAAGAACTAACTTCCCATTAGGTAACAAAATATTTTATGCTTCCTGTCAGGGTGGATGTGGCTGAATGAGAAGCATATTGTGTAATCTCCTCATCATCTATGAACCAGATGAAGTCCCCACGCATGCGTCTCGAGTTGTCCTTAGCACAAGATCGGCCACCTTTTAGAACAAATGCAGAAGAGCCAAATATCTCCTAATTAGCGTTTCCATGTGCTCCAGGCCTTAGTCAGCAGTCACTCTGAGGCCAGCCTTTACAACGACGTTGAGAATTCATGCACTTGGCTCAGCCTTCCCCGGGCCCCAAGGAAGGTACACATTACACAAGCTTTGGAGTGAGAAATCCTACATCACATTGATGCCTCCTATTTGTATGATCATTGACAAAGTCCTTTTTTCTTTTCTTTTTTTTTAAGAGAGGGAGAGAAAAAAAGGAGAAAGAGGGGGAGAAGGAGAGAGAGGCAAAGAGAAAATCTTAAGCAGGTTCCATGCCCAGCACGGAGCTCAACATGAGGCTTGACCTCACAGCCCTGAGATCATGACCTGAGCCGAAATTAGTTAGATGCTTAACTCACTGAGCCACCCAGGGCCCTGTGGACAAAGTTCTTAACTTTTGACTATCAATTTACTCTCCTATGATACAAAAGTGCTCATTTATGTTAGTTGAGGAACAAGTTAAACTTAGCCTCATGCAAAAATACAAAGATTTAAGTAAATAAGAAGTTTATTTCTCTCTCATGAAAACAGTTGGAGTTGAGCAGTCCAGGGCTGACCAGATGCTTTTATAATCCTCAGTGCATGGCTTCTATCTCTGGATTCAAGGCTGGAGATCATCATTTCCAGCCAATGCAACATGAAATAAGAAAAATGAGGGCAGGCAGTTTCCATAAAGAAGTTTTCATACAATATGCAGCCACCAGCCCTGCTTTCTCCCCATTGGCTGGGGCTCGGGTGCAAGGCCAACAACCACTGCATGGAGTCCGAGAGGATGTGTCTACGGCTAGTAGCCATATGTTCAGCCAAAATTTGGAGGGACCCTCTTTCTCAAACAAAGTAGAGAATATATTTTGGGGAACAATAAACAATAGCTTTGACATTTAAAATATGCAGTGACTGAAAAATAAATAAATAAACAAACAAATAAATAAATAATTGAAAAAAAATATGCAGTGACCGAGATTACAGGAAGCAATATCCAAAACCAGGTTGGACACAAGGCATGTCGAAATGAATCGATAAATGTCTAGACATTTTAATTAGTGAAATAATTATTTAATCTCTTCTTATAAATAAAAACTCTTGGAAATGGCCTCGGTTTCTTCATTGAGGTCAAAAACCATAGCCATGTGTTTGTCTGCTAAAATAGATGTCCAAACTGAAGCACCTGGACTTAGCTTTCATAGTTAACAGTGTCAGAGGTAAACACAAGGTAAACAACGAATAGGAGTACTTACGTTGGAGATTTTAAAGGATTTTACGTTGTAATATTGCAAACAATCTAACTTGAAAGAGAACTGTATGATATGATGATCATGGGTTTTAGGATCCCAAAATTATTTTTGGGGATTTCAGCTCAAACACTGTTACTAGCTGTGTAGTCTTGGGACAAGTATGTTTATTTGTCAAGACAGAGTTGATTTTTTATTTTTTTAATATAGAGACCTACACAAAAAGCACTCGTATACCCTCCACTAAGAGCTAATACACATATACAAGAATTTCAGGGGGGCATTACATAGAAGTGCCATCACTGTCTTAAAGGGTGTGTGCATTTTGGGCTTTACTAGATAGTGGTACGCTCTGTTCCAATGAATAATCCTAGCTGCAGAGGAACGGATTTCTAGTTATTCTGTATTCTCACCATTCTCACCCTATCAGACTTCTAAGTTTACCAATTCAGGGAGTATAGAATAATAGTTCATTATTTTCTTGTCTCTTTCTGAGTACCGGTAATATAATCTTTTCATATCTTTATTTGCCATTCTTTTTTTTTCTTTCTGCATTTTGTCTGTTACTCTGTATATTTCTTAAAAATTACCTTTTCACATTGATGTGCAGGTATTATAGTAATCAAAGATCTAGTGCTTTTGTCTAATATATGTTACAAATATTATTTCTTGGGGATCCCTGGGTGGCAAACAGTTTAGCACCGGCCTTTGGTCCAGGATGTGATCCTGGAGTCCCAGGATCAAGTCCCACATCGGGCTCCCTGCAGGAAGCCTGCTTCTCCCTCTGCCTGTGTCTCTGCCTCTTTCTCTCTCTCTGTGTGTCTCTCATGAATAGATAAATAAATAAATAATAAATAAATAAATAATAAATAAATAAATTTATTATTTCTAGTTCTTTTGTTTGTATTTCAAATTTCTCATAATGCCTTGTCATAGGAAGAGTTTTATTTTTCACTTGATCTTGATGAAATAATTTCTTTTTTTGCTTACGATTGTATATGTTCATTTTTTAAGAGATGTTCCCTACCTTGAGGCTATAAAATATTCTATAGTTTTATTTATTTTTTAAAAATATTCTATAGTTTTTAAAAGGTTTGAAAATTCTTTCAACATTTAGATCTTTAATCCAACTGGAATTTACTTTTTTGGTATGAGGTATAATCATTTTAATTTTATTTTTCCATATGGATAGCTAATTATTATAACACTATCTATTGACTAGATAAATTTTCCTAATTCCATATTCTTTTCCGTTCTCTTACATATTTTCTATTGTTTTCCCCTTTTTAAGTCTGTTCTATCCCTATGCCCTATCTTATTTCTTTTGCCTCTTTTAAAGATTTCATTTATTTGACAGAAACAGTGAGTGAGAGAGCTCAAGTAGGGGAGAGAGAGAGTGAGAGGGAGGGGGAGAAGTCAGCAGGCTCCCCACTGAACAGGGAGCCCAATGTGGGGCTCAATCCCAGGACCCTGGGATCATGACCTGGGCTGAAGGCAGACGCTTAACTGATTGAACCACCCAGGTGCCCCCACACTCTCTTTTTTCATGCTTTGCCCTTATTTGTCCTTTTCTTCCCTCTCATTTCTTTTTCCTCCTTCTTCTTTATCTCTTCCTCTCCCTTTTTATTATCATTATTATTAATTATTATTATTATCATTATTATTATTATTATAAAATTAGTGTATATACCAACTTAAGAAAAGCAAATAGCAGACCATGTAAAATAATAAGTAAATTAATTATCTTTTCTTCCATGGTCCAACAAAAATATCTATTGTTGATTCATCTTTCATTCAATAAATATTTGTTAGGTATTTATTATGTTGAAGGCACTAGTGATTCAGAAGTGAACAAAGTAGAAAAGATCTGCAGCCTAATAGAGGTTTAAATACAAGCACAAGCAAAAATAGAAACGTGTTTATTATGATAACTACAATTTCCAGAAGCACTGAACTAGGCAGCTCCATCCTCAAAAATTATGGAGGAGATTTTGTGTAGATATATTTATAATTTTTAAGTGTATAATATATAAACATATGTGGTATATAAAATACTATATATGCTATATAATATAAATGTTATGATATAAATATAAATACATATAAAGAAATATATGTTTATAGTCTGGGATGTAATTAATCAAAGCAAATAAGACTTTGACATGCTGTTGCCATTTTAAAGACCTAAATCCCCAATGAGGAGTTTGGTTTTTTTTTTAATATTTTATTTATTTTTCTCATGAGAGACACAGAGAGAGGGACAGAGACACAGGCAGAGGGAGAAGCAGGATCCCTTCCCTGCGGGGAGCCCGACGTGGGACTGTATTCCCTGACTGGGACCACGTCCTGAGGCTGAAGGCAGATGCTCAACAACTGAACCACCCAGGTGTCCTCCCAATGAGGAGTTTAAAAACCAGTCTGAATTCAAGTTCCTAAGCTTCTAAAAGACTGATCATATCATTCTCTCATTCTAGGTGATGACAGTATATTGAGTTAACTTCAAATTTATAAACATTTTTAAGTATTTGTAATGGAAATGTAATGTGTCTGACACCAGTTACAAACCATAGCTCAAATAGTTTGTTGGAGCACATACGGTACTGCCATGTATATTAAACAAATAAAATAAAATCTGCTTTAAGGGAATTAGGGAAATCATGACTTTACAGACTCATTGCCCTTTGGCAGAGTGCTCTTGGGCAAAGCCTAGCAGTCCACTCTATCTCCTAGTATTTTATAATATATACAAACATAATTTTATTCTCAAAAATATATTGGTCTCTCTTTCCTAAGGCTGTTTCTACACACAATAATTATTTGGATTTTCTTTTAAGCCAAAAAGAGAGTTTTGGTTAAACTACTGAAACATGAATCAATTCGATTAAGGCAAAAAAAGATGGAGGAGACAAGCTAAACTTGAAAGACCAAAGTGGAAAACCTCATTCCGTTATAGAAAAGACACTGAGTTTTGTTCTTTAGAAATGTTAATGTCAGATCATTTTATAAAAAATGTTAAGATTATTAAATTAACATCAGTCAAATTCTGAACCCTGGAGATTTTACATGTGCTTTGCAAACCACTCTGGCTTCTTGGTGAATCTCATTTGACTTTTTAGTTAAGTAGAATAAAAAGCTAAATACTTTTGCCAGACCATTAGTCCTTAATAGCTTAAAATTATTTATATATTTTAAGAAATATTTTTAATTTTCTGATATATCAGGCTTTAACTTTGTTTTTGTTTTTTTCAAACTTTGGTTTATATAATTATGAAATAATTGCTTCAGAGGAGCAATAAATAATTACTGACCAGATTTTAGCAACTTAAAACGAGAAGGAAAAAGGGCTTATAAGAATATGACAACCAATTGTGAGAAGTATTGTGATATTAGTTTGTTTGAAATATTATTATTGAGATTCATAAATTTACTTGAAAAATTTAGAGAAGGTATCTTTTATGTTATGCAATGAAAGATGACTTTATGTTTACTGAAGTCAAATTTGGAATGCAATAAAAATGAGATTAAGATAGGCATTTTCACATAGAATAAGCATTGGGAACAAAGGTAGATAGGTATAAATTAGCCTAGGGTGTACAAAGGACTGTAAATATATATTTATTATTATTATTATGTCAAAATAATAAGGATGAAATAAGAATCCTGACCAAATCCACAAAGGATAAAAGTCGTGGTGTCCTGGGCAGCACACATAATAAGTTGTATGCAGGAAAGATTGAATGTGAAGGGCACAGGATACTAGACAGTTGGTCACCCTTCTACCCAATACCCTTCTACTAAAATTGGGACCTTTTCGGTTGATGGACAAAAATGAAAATAATATTAAGTTTCCATATACATTTGACTGACATTCCAATCAAATATGAACAAATCAATGAACCATTATTATCAAAATAATGGTAGATTTCTCTATATTAGGCTCACTATTGGGAAACATGACTTGAATGTTATTGGTATAAAGACATGGTTTGCAATGGTGGTGGTGCTATCACAAAAAGGTATTAACAAAATGCATGTATTTTTGTTTTTCAAAATGATTAGAAGCATACTATTAGCTTTCACTAGATGGTGGTCAGAAATGCTGGACAACCTACAATATTTACAATTGACTGCATAATACAGAATTATGTCACAGGCAGCACAAATGTAGTATGTCCACTAGATTTTCATGTAACTGAGCAATCTGTTTAATACCATTTTTGCCTAGAATTTTACCTCACTGCAAATAAAGATAACTTACCTTTGCATTATTTAATGACTATAGAATTTCCAGGAGTTCTGCTAACTTGCAAGGAGAGAGAGAAATGCATTTTCTTGGTTCAAAAATATACAAGAATCAACCACCATTTCATAAAATGGTATCACTGAACTCAATGCTGCCTCTGGTTTTAGACTTGCCTATACAGCCTAGCTGTGTCAGTCTGCACTAGCAGTTATCATTTTTCTCAATAATCCTACATATAGTTGTACTATATGGCTCCACTTAGGTCTTCTAGATATGATCTAATATTTATATATACCGAAATATAGATTATTTAATTGTAAATTATTTTTATTTCATCTTTGTATCATAGTTTGGCGATTACAATGCTTATTTTCAAAATTATGTATGTAGGTTAATGATTTGCTCCATTAATTTTATTAAGAATAATAAAGATGCTGTCAAATTAAGGGCTTGACAATCATAGGTTTAAATACATGAGTTAGAATTTACCATAGGTTCATTGCAATAACATATATGAAACTTTAAAATTTATTCGCCTCTTTCATCCACATTTTAACATCTAGAGTCAGAATCCAGGTCTCTCTTCTTTGCCTTTGAGTACTCACCATGACCTCGTGTTGTTGCCTGATGATGTAGTGAACACAGACCATTTTATTTTACAATAATTTTATTCTTTTTCTTTACTACTAAGATATTCTTACATATAGAATGTGTCCACGGTTTGACCATTTTAAACTTTCTTTATATTCAAATGTAGCACAAAATTTTTATTTCCTATTGTGTTCCTATACAAACGTACATTTTCAATAACAAAGTGAACTTGGATATTGAAGCAATATTCTTTTTTCTTTTGAGAGAGAGAGAGAGAGAGAGAGAGAGAGAGAACGCGCACATGAGCTGGAGGGAGGCAGAGGGAGAGAGAGAATCTTAAGCAGGCTCCATGCTTAGCACAGAACCCCTTGTGGAGCCCAATCCCACGACTCTAAGATCATGACCTGAGCCTAAATCAAGAGCTGGGTGCACAGCTGACTCAGCTACCCAGGTACCCCTGGAAGAAATATTCTGAATATTTCAGAGCAAAACCCAAACAAACAAAAACCCATTTACAATTTTAGCCTAATTTTCTAAATATTTTTAATGAAGCCAATACTTTTTCTTGTCAGTCTGGCACTAATTTTTTCCTAATCCTGACTTATTCTGATAATCACAATGAACACTTCATTTCATTTTCTCACTCTCTACTTAAGCCTGGGTAGTTTTTCTGCCCGCTACTAACAGTCAATGTTCTGAATGAACAGATGATGCATAGTGGCAGCAAAGGACACACTGATTGCTTGTAATGAATAGAGCTTGTGATTGTGGGTTTCCAACTGAAACTTTATGAGTAAGACCGCTCAAGTTTTGCCTCAGTAGCAACAGGGCTGTGGTGATATTTTTTCTGCTCTTTACTAAGAGTTCTTAGCCTAAAATTTTACCTCTATAGGACAAATACATGATGAAATACTCACTCTACATGATGAAAAACTGTAACATTTTTAGGCATACTAGAACACAGAAAACCCAAAAGCCTGTCCAGAAGTAGGAATTTTAGTTGAATTGAGTTGAATGGCTAATAGTCTTGGATTTCTGAAGTCTTTCATTGAAGTAATTACCAAAAGAGTCAAATTCATATTTACACATTTTAGAAATGCATTTAAACCAATTATTGGTTGTAAGAATATGGCTAGCCTTGCATATATTAAAAATATTTTTCAAAAACACACCTGTATAATTTGGCTCTGAGGAGCAAGATAAGAAATACGAATAGCATACTTAACATAAATATTTCAGGAGAAAAATGTCATAATAATGAACATCATTTTCACCAAAACTTATCCATATTCAAATTTCTCTTCAAATTCTCTTCTCCTAGTTTCTTCTCTTTATCTTTCCTTCTCTTTCTTCTTTCTTTTGTTTCCCCTTTTCTCCTTATCTAGATTTATACACTACCATTTTAGTTAAATTTTGTAGGCATGAATTACTCTGTGCCATGTTTAAAGAGGGACAAGTTAAAAAGAAAAAAAAAATCCCCATAGAAAACAAATAGCATGGTGAAGGAACTTGAAAGAAAGAAATAAATGGTCGAAAATCCTTGTTAATTTTTAATATTCTTTTGTCCTAAATAAGTACATATAGGAAAAATACTAATATAAGACATCAGTGTATATTACATAAGCTGATAATTGGATAAAATTAATAATATTTAGAGGCCCAAGGAGTAAACTATGTAGGTAATTAGAATCACATAGAAGTGGACAACAAATAAAGTGACAACAAACATCTCCTACTTCCTCTTAACCAGTCTTATTTTTTATATTTCTCTTCCTTTTTAGCAATCCTTTTTTTTGCAAATTCATATTAGGAGATATTTGATTATATCAAGCTAGAAACCAAGTGATTAACAACATTGATTATTGTTGTGTAAATATTGAATGGAATAAAAATCATGACAGAAAGTATATTGCAGTCTAGTATGTTTATACATAAAACATAGTTTGAATCTTTATAGCATTTATTTAATCATGTACATACCATTGATTATATATTTTGATTTTATAATATTACAAGATGGAAGGAGAGATAAAGAGCTTCCAAGACAGGCAGGAACTGAAAGAATATGTAACCTCCAAACCAGCTCTGCAAGAAATTTTAAGGGGAACTCTTAAAATTCCCCTTTAAGAATAAGTTCAGTGGAACAATCCACAAAAACAAGGACTGAATAGATATGATGACACTAAACTCATATCTGTCAATAGTAACTCTGAACGTGAACGGGCTTAATGACCCCATCAAAAGGTGCAGGGTTTCAGACTGGATAAAAAAACAGGACCCATCTATTTGCTGTCTACAAGAGACTCATTTTAGACAGAAGGACACCTACAACCTGAAAATAAAAGGTTGGAGAACCATTTACCATTCAAATGGTCCTCAAAAGAAAGCAGGGGTAGCCATCCTTATATCAGAAAAATTAAAATTTACCCCGAAGACTATAGTGAGAGATGAAGAGGGACACTATCTCATACTCAAAGGATCTATCCAACAAGAGGACTTAACAATCCTCAATATATATGCCCCGAATGTGGGAGCTGCCAAATATTTAAACCAATTAATAACCAAACTGAAGAAATACTTTGATAATAATACACTTATACTTGGTGACTTCAATCTAGCTCTCTCTATACTAGATAGGTCTTCTAAGCACAACATCTCCAAAGAAACGAGAGCTTTAAATGACACACTGGACCAGATGGATTTCACAGATATCTACAGAACTTTACATCCAAACTCAACTGAATACACATTCTTCTCAAGTGCACATGGAACTTTCTCCATAATAGACCACATACTGGGTCACAAATCGGGTCTGAACCGATACCAAAAGATCGGGATAGTCCCCTGTATATTCTCAGACCATAATGCCTTGAAATTAGAACTTAATCACAGCAAGAAGTTTGGAAGGACCACAAACACGTGGAGGTTAAGGACCATCCTGCTAAAAGATGAAAGGGTCAACCAGGATATTAAGGAAGAATTAAAAAGATTCATGGAAACTAATGAGAATGAAGATACAACCATTCAAAATCTTTGGGATGCAGCAAAAGCAGTCCTGAGGGGGAAATACATCGCAATACAAGCATCCATTCAAAAACTGGAAAGAACTCAAATTCAAAAGCTCACCTTACACATAAAGGAACTAGAGAAAAAGCAACAAATGGACCCCACCCCCTGCAGAAGAAGACAGTTAATTAATATTCGAGCAGAACTAAATGAAATCAAGACCAAAAGAACTGTGGAACAGATCAACAGAACCAGGAGTTGGTTCTTTGAAAGAATTAATAAGATAGATAAACCATTAGCCAAGCTTATTAAAAAGAAGAGAGAGAAGACTCAAATTAATAAAATCATGAATGAGAAAGGAGATATCACTACCAACACCAAGGAAATACAAACGATTTTAAAAACATATTATGAAATTGAGTAAAGTTGTATCCTGTTTTACTAAAAAAAAAAAAAAAAATATTACAAGATGAAAGTTGGTGCTTTTTCTTTCTGGTGCAAAATTAGTCTATCAAAAAATATTTTTATGAAGTCTGTAGGAAGTAGGAAGGTGAACAAAACCATATTACCATCAGTATTTTTGACTATTAAAAAGTTAGTTATTGGGACGCCTTGGTGGCTCTGTGGTTGAGCGTCTGACTTTGGCTCAGGTCATGATCCCAGGGTCCTCGGATTGAATCCCACATCAGGCTCCCCCGTAGGGAGCCTGCTTCTCTCTGCCTATGTGTCTGCCTCTCTCTATGTCTCTCATGAAAAAAATAAATAAGATATATATTTTTAAAAAGTTAGTTCCACGAATGTCTAGATTTGGAAGATAATGATAACTCTGATATTGAATAACTGTACACATCCTCCACCAAAACTATAAAATCAACAAGGACAACAAATAAAACAATGCATGATTCAAACCTTCAATAGTAATAGGAGAAAGAAATATACCACAACATTCCAGTTGCTTGTAAGTAGAAAATAAACCAAATTCTAATAAATCCTCAATTACCTATCACTCTAAGCTTAAAGATTAAAAAAATAAATAAAAGCATAATAGACCTTATGGAATGAGTGCAGATGCCTGAAGGACTTAGATGATGTAGGAATAAAACTAACCCAAGAAAGAAGAAATTCATAATTAAATGTTAGTGTACTAAAGCAGGCTGGGACTCCCTCATTCAAAGCTTTGTCTCCAGAGGAGGGGCTTCAAAGTAAAAAGGGCCCTTAGTGGCAGAAATGCAGAAGCATTACATCTGGGATAGAATATTAGATTTATTGAGAAGGAGAGAATACTCTTGGATTAGTGGAATAGAAAGAAAAGAAGGAAATAATAGAGGAAAAGTAAGGATCCCACAGAAGAGAAAAGAATGAAGACATGTCAGTCAGCTCTCCACCATAACCCATAATACATCCATAAAGGAAACTGCACAGAAGAGGTTAGAAATGACAGAGTAGGGCACTCCCATAATAGGAGACCCATCAAAGAAAGTAGGTCATGCCTATGTACATATACTGGGATAAACAAAATCCATAAATGCACATCAAAACATTTTTGGTGGTTAAATTTCTACCAGCTACTCTAAAGAAAAAAAAAAAAAAAGAAGAAGAATCTGAAGAGAAGGGACACCTAAGTGACTCTGTGGTTGACTGTCTGCCTTTGGCTCAGGATGTGACCCCACGGACCCGGGATCGAGTCCCACTCGGGCTACCTGCATGGAGCCTGCTTCTCCCTCTGCCTGTGACTCTGCCTCTCTCTCTCTGTGTCTCTCATGAATAAATAAATAAAATCTTTTAAAAAAAAAGCTGAGAAGTATAACATATTCCAAAATGAATTTAAATTTTAGAAATAAGGATATGGTAATGAACTATTTCTTTAGTGAAAATTCTGTGAAAAAACAAACAAGATACTGAAAATGATAGATGTGAAGAACTTTTTTTCTATAAGAATAAAGTTTTCTTGATGCCTAAGCAAACACAAAGGAAGCACAGTGTTTTTAATATGAAAAATATAAAAGATGTTCAATTCTTGTCATTGTTTTAATTAATATAACCTTTCGGTTCATCACACTATTGGATCATAATTTTGGCTTCTCAAAATTTGTGGACTGTTTTGGCAAGGGCATAGAATTTTGATAATTTTTTTTTTAAGTTAGAGGATATAAAATAAAATTCTTAGACCTTTACAGAAAGCTAAAGAAAACTTTTAAAGACCATAGGTGTGGTATAATTTTTGGGTGGCCTTTTTTTCTGATGTTCTTTGAATATTTATAAGAAGAAGTAGCAACTAATAAATGTTTATTACTTATGAATTATGCTAGCACCTTAAAACCACGATCTCATTTAATCATTTATAACAAACCATTGAGGCAGATCTCATCATTACTATTTTCATTGTGCAGATGGAAACACTGAGGTTTACAGGGCTTCATTTGTCTAAAACCATGCAGCTGGAAATAAGAGTTGAGATTCATACTACATGTTTTATTATTTATTATTATTATTATTATTATCATTATTACTACCACTACTAAGCACTTGATTTTTAAAAAGTCTTCTATTCCTAGAATGGAAAAGTTCATGACTAAAATATTCAGAAATTAGTCTTCCTGTTTGGTTTTTGTTTTTTCTACAGTAAGCAACGAAAGCATAAAGAAGTTTTGTGTTGTGCTTAGATGGTAGCAGAATGCATTATATTTTTTATTTGCTACTTAATTTATTATACGTGAATATGTTTTAACATTTTTCGCTTTGGAAGCGAAAAAAGATACATCCGGATTAGAATTTCTATGGCAGTTCTACACGGATTTCCCATTATTCCCAGATAGTTATTTGAACTCCCGGATGCTTCTCTGACGTGACTTAAATGATCTCACTTTGTTTTCCATTTGCTGCTTTCTCTTTTCAGAGAGATAGTTTCTAATAAAAAATAACTCCTGGTTACAAGAAGTAATATATTTCAGTTTCTCTGAAACTTTTAATTCTTCCACTTTTATTTCTATCAGGGCTCTTCAAAACAGATTTATTTATTCAGCAATCAATTCAAAATGCCTTTGTACTATCCGTTCATTGTAAGACGCGAATGGATTGTTTCTTCAATTATTTCAAACAATATATTAATGTGTTTCTAGACTTCTATTTTCTTTGTATACTTTTATATTAGATTCTTAAATCTGACAAAAATACTAATACAATTAAAAGTCACCTTTTTTATATTAGATTCTTAAATCTGACAAAAATACTAATACAATTAAAAGTTACCTTTTTAAAAATTGCTTTTCTTATAAGAATAAATGGGACTTTGTTAGTTATCTTGCATCAAAATTGGTCCTGAACATTAAAAAAATTACAATGAGGCAGGAGCTCAACTAGTATAATTCCACATCCTGTTTTCTTTCTTGAATCATGCTCCTCTGATCTTATCTTTCAAACAATATAGTCTCACAGCAGCAGCTAGAGGGATGTGGACAGATGTTAGCACTCTCCTAGGACATCCGGCTCTTGGACAAACCTGGCTCCTTTGTCACCTGGAGGCCTTGCGAGATCAGATTCCTGTTCCCCTTCTAAGCTCAATGGCTCTCACTCCCTACTGCTCTTGGTTTTGCTCACTTTGCCCCATCCATACAGACCCACTGCTAGGCTGGCTTTTGCTTACACTTTGAGGAATGCAGGTATCCTTCTCTCATTTCCTCCCCTCCTGTGTATAGCTCAGCTAATCCCTTCCTGACCAATTCTCTTATCCTCAGCAAAAATAGTGATATCCCAACTCATTCATCTCAACTAGAGTACAGAATGTTGCTCTCCTTTCTAGAAATGCAGGCTCTATCCTATCTTCTTTCTTTTGTAGAATTGCAAACCAAGATTAAACGTCTCCTCCATTCTTCACCATATTCTGTTAATCTGTTCTCCTTGCTCAAGGAAGTCTAGAGGATTATGAACAAGTAAAACCTATGAAATCCAGAGTAAAGAGACTGGGAGCTGGAGTGAGCGATTAAAGATTCCCTTATATTATTAAGGTCCTGGAGTATTGAGAATCCATCCATACCATGTTGTATCATCACATTTATCTGGTTCAGTGAAAAGCCAAGATAATATATTTTGCAAACTTTTATCTTCCTTGTTCATAATTTACATAATGCCCATTCTTGTAAACTGTATCTAAAAGTCAAGTAGGCTGCACAAAATTAAATTTATATCACTTCTATTTGTCTTCAATAATTCTGCAACTTAAAGGTGTCATCGAGAGGAAAACACATTAACTGAACAGATAAAGAGAGCAATTTGTATTTTAATGTTGTTTTGCTTTGAAAAGGTTTAAATTCAGTTTGACCTTTTGGAAAACATTCTTAAATACTTGCAAAATCTGATTAATCATATTTATATCCAAACAGAGGTGTGAGAATGAAACAATTATAAAACTGCAAGTAGAACAGTTTGGTCTTTGGGCAATAATTGTTTCTCAAAATAAAACTGAAAAGGAGAATCCAAGATCAAGCACTCAAGAGATTTTACTTTATTTTATTTTTTGAGTTTTATTTTTTACTAACTGTCAAAAGCAGATTGTTTTAGAACTACTGGGCCTATGGTGAAAATATTGACAACTACATCATGTAGGTTTTCATCTGCAAATTACAAAATTCTATTTGAGGTAGATAACAGAGAAGACTGCCGACAAATAAGATTTTAACTAATTTCCAATTTCATGCTGGTTAATGGGATGTGATTTGAGTGCCAACTGTCCTGACAGACAGCCAAAGACAAGACTCTCTTAATGTACATGAAGCCACCACTCACCTTGGGGTGGCCTGAGTAGGTCATAAGAGAATTTACTGTTTCTTTAAAATACTAATTTGTATTTATTTTATTTTTTGAAAGATTTTATTTATTCATGAGAGACACACAGAGAGAGGCAGAGACACAGGCAGAGGGAGAAGCAGGCCCCCTGCGGGGAGCCTCGTGCGGGACTCGATCCCAGGACCCCGGGATCACAACCTGAGCTGAAGGCAGATACTCAACTGCTGACCTGCCCAGGCCTCCTTAAAATACTAATTTTTAAAAAGAAAAAAACAATATCATAGAAACATCTATATATCAGTTTCCTATTGAAATTAATGCTAGGATGAGAAACAAGTCACCAGTGAAAGAAAAAAAAAATCTGATTATTTAAACCAAAACAGATACTCAAAATTCGAAGTTTCATATCAGAAAATCTCAGTAGGCTTATAAATGGGACCTATCCTGCTGACACAGCAGAGACTTCATGCCTTGGTCTGATGATAATGAATCAAGAAGCAATTAATTATGTATTTTTAAAAGCAAGGATAAACAATTATTTTAGTAAGAAGATACTGACTCTACTGCTGCCATAACTGTAAGAATATTTCTAACCTATACAACTGTGTTACAACCTAAATAGTCATATCACCAAGACGATATTGCCACTATAGGTTTTATAGATCTATCTCTAACCAATGCTACCTATTTCCTTTACTATATCAGTTGGGACTTTTACTCCACTGTAACCAAAATATAAATGGATAAGCAAGAACAAATTAACTTCTCCTCTGTTAACTGAACACTATAAAAAAGAAGTGCTTAAGCATCTTAGCACTAAGACACATTACTGAGTTACTGATGCTACAATTTAAACCCTAATTTTATGTCCCAGTTCTGATTCATTCATGCATCCCTTCAATAGCTAAGTACAAAGGGCCTGCTATTAGGCAGATTCTGGAATTGGCAGTCAAAATAGAATGGTGGAAAAAAAATAGACATGAACTCTATCCGTATGATATTTATAGTATTATAAACCAGCAGTAGAGAATGATGGGTTAAAAGTAGCTGGTGATATATAAAAAAATTATAATCTGTAATATATAATGTGCATGAAATAAAATTAGTAATTTATAATAATCTTTATAATAAATATATTAGTATAAACATTAATACTATGAAGAAAAATTCTAGGATACTATGAGAGAGTATTCAGTAGATTTCAAAAATGGTCACAGATACTTCCTCTTCCTAAATTCATGCCCTTGGAATATAACATTGCAGATCTTCCCATTAAGAGATGGAGTCTTATTTTTACCTAAGTGGATCATAGGCCTTACTTGGCCTTTAGTAAATAAAATGCAAGCAAAGACCTTCAGAATATTTGCACATCAAGCCTTGCTCTGCATCCCTATGTTTATTACGTAATAGTCATGTTACGGAAAAAAACTGAGGTGTCCACCAACAGATGAATGGATTAAGAAAATGTGATTTTATATATAATTTATATATGATTCATACAATGTATATGAATATTACTCAGCCATAATAAAGGAAATCCTGCCATTTGCTACAACATGGGTGGAGCTCGAGGACATTTTACTAAGCAAAATAAGTCAGATGGGGAAAGACAAATACTATATGATCTTACTTGTATGTGGAATCAAACAAAAAAACCCAACTCCTATAAACAGAGAGAGATCTATGGTTACCAGGGCCAGGAGTTGGGGGATGGGGAAAATGTGTGAAGGTGATCAAAGGATGCAAACTTCTAGTTAGAAAATGAATAAGCTATGGGGATGTCTTGTACAGAATGGTGACTAAGTTAATAAAACTGTATTGCATATGAAAACTGAAGTAATCTTAAAGTTCTCACTTTTAAGTTTCACTTTTAAGTTTTAATTTTCATTTATATAACTAGATGGGAGGGATGGATATTGTCGGACTTGAACCGTTTTGCTGGGATGATCACATTTTTGCATAATTTATAACATCTATAAAATCATTATGTTGTATTCCTTAAACTTACACAATGTTATATGAAAGCTAAAAAAAAAAAAAAAAAAAATACTTTTTCTCTTGCTATGCCCAGAATTCAAGAGCACCATGAGACCACCAGGTTGCCTACTGAAGGATGAGAGATCATGAAGGAAAATGAAATGACCTACTCCACAGCCAGTCTCCAGATACGTGAATGAAACCATTTAGGACCATCCAGCTTCAAGTCAAAATGCCAGTTGGGAGCAGAACCAGCGGCTGACCACAGAGACATGGGTGATCCCAGTTGACACGAGCAGAAGGAAAACACAGTTGAACCCGGCCCCAAATAATGACTCGTACGATCATGAGCTAAATAAATGATTTTTAAGCCACTAAATTCAGGGTATTTTGTTATGCAGTCAAAGCTAACTGATATAAAGAATGTTAGAGGACTTAATGTAACTTGTAGAGTCTGGAGGTTTTCTCTGAGGAATGATCTAAAGAATTAATATGAAAGAGTCACTCAGGCTCAGCAGTTTAGCTCATGCCTTTGGCTCAGGGCATGATCCTAGAGTCCCAGGATCAAGTTCCGCGTCAGGCTCCCTGCATGGAACCTGCCTGTGTCTCTGCCTCTCTCTCTCTCTCTCTGTCTCTCTCTCTCTCTCGGATAAATAAATAAAATCTTTAAAAAAAAAAAGTCACCCAAAGAATGGCAGGGGGAGTATATTCAGAGAAAGGAGAGAAAAGTATATATGAAAACCTTAAAGTAAGGAAGAGTTTGAAACATTTGAGGCAATAGAAAAATGAGGATTTTCTTTGTCAGGATTCCAACATCTTTCTTTCCCACTTTGCCCTGGATATAACCTCAGACTTGATCATTGGGTTTCCATTTAATTTTCTGTTTTCTGGTATACAAAAACTCTAACTCCTCTACTGCTGCCTGGCTACTCTTGTTTTCTACCTTACTCTCTCCAATGGAACAGTGTTCTGCTGACCTTGGGCTTGATGGCAAGGGTCCTGCCATCTGCTGATGAACTTTTCTGATTCGCATTTCTTATCCTGGTTTTGAGAATTGGCCTGCTTAGATTCCTTGCTCTACTGTTTCTTATATTACCGCTCTGTAGAAGGTTATGTGGGAAGGGTAATTGTGAAAGATGGTCATGCAGATAGGTAGACAGATGACAGATGATACATAGGTAGGTAGATGATAATAGGTAAATAGATTAGATAAATGATAGATGGTTCAGTAGAGGCAGTCAAATGAAAAAAGCAAGTTAGGGAGCAGCCTCTATAATCTCATTTTTGTAAAAACAAAAATACATGAATGTCATGAATACAATAATGTATTTATGAAATACCTCCCCCCCCACAAACATGCATTCGCCAAACTTAACAGATGTTGCTTCTGCTTGTAAAGTCCCAGAATCCTAATTTCATTTCTTTTTTTACTCCTATATCGTTTGAATACATTGATTTAAATTTTCTAAACAAGGCTTACTCAGGAAATATGTATCAGTTAAATTGCCTGCTGAGATATATACCAAAAAGTTGATTTACCTTGATCAGTTAATAGAGATCCATGCAATGGCGCCCTCGTTAAAATCTGAGTATACTTACATAGCTTGCGACATGCCACCAATGAAGCTATAATAATCTCACTGGGTTTTACTATATAAGTTTTTGTCTACAAATTAACTTTTTCTGTTTTTATTTTTTCTAAGATGAAAGTAATTAAGAACTAATCAAAGTGTGTCTTCATCGAATGTTGCTCTCATGAACTTTTGCCCCTGGAAAGACGGAGCAAGTAAAGTAGGTAGATGACTAGACATTTTGCTTTTCCCAAGAGGAAAGTCAAAGTCAACAAATTTAAAAAATGACAATTTTAGTTTTTCAGCATCTTTTTTCCTTACACATAAACATGCAAGAAATATGCTTAACACACGCTCACATATCTGATCACATTACGATTACCTTGTGAAGTTGTAAGGCGGGAGTGATCATCCTGCCTGCCTTTCTGGCTGTAGCAGCTGAAGCTCAGAGTTGAAGAACACATCTAGGGTCACACAGTGGGTCAATTGACTGAGGGTTTTAGCAAAGATCAATAAAATAATTCCCTGGATAAGTTTAAATTATTCCCGCAGGGACAGTATTTCAACTGATACTTACATTTCTTTTCATGAATAGTTTCTTTAGAGGACAGTTTAGTTTATGGGACAGCTTTATTACAAAGTATTTGGCCCAACTAAATTTGATTTTCTAGATGACTAAGTAGCCATTTATTGTAGGCAAAGATTTTAGATAATATGAAAAGGTCAGGTAAGAGCTGAAATATGTAAATTTTGTGTCACAATTCATTTTGTGTCAACTATTTCTTCATTATGTGTAGAAAATTTGGATTTGGTTTTTCTCTCATAACACTCAAATAATATGAAAGTGTTTCAGTTTAATATTGATGAAATAAATAGAAATTCGGGCTTTCTTTACAGAAGGATAGCCATCTTCAGGCATTTATGTAGCACTTTATATTTCTAAACTGCTTCACAATTTTTATATTATTCATCCTTTCAACAACCTTGTGACTATGTCAATAGTATTAACTTAAAATGTAAATAGAGGGATCCCTGGGTGGCGCAGTGGTTTGGCGCTTGCCTTTGGCCCAGGGCGCGATCCTGGAGACCCGGGATCGAATCCCACATCAGGCTCCCGGTGCATGGAGCCTGCTTCTCCCTCTGCCTATGTCTCTGCCTCTCTCTCTCTCTGTGACTATCATAAATAAATAAAAATTTTAAAAAAATAAAAAAATAAAAAAAAAAAAATGTAAATAGAAAAGAGCCCTTAAGCATAACAAGTTAAATGACTTGCCCAGATATATAAGATTTTATATTCCTCATAGTCTTACTGAATTATTAGATTTAAATGATGCTGCTAACCTTATTTTTTTATTCTCTATTTATTATTAAAGATCTTACATGCACTTAATAATGATTACAATTCTGAAACACTGAGGATTAAAATTTTCATTTCACATCGAAGTATAAATTATCTGTATCTGGTATTTTTATTTTTCAGTAAAATTATGCATATGTAATATAATAAAATATTATGTTGATGTCTGAGGATTAGTTTTCATCAGACCCTATTTTATTTAATTTAGAAATGATGCTAATTTGTGTAACTTATTGCATAAGTGTCTCATTTCTATGAATTACTTAAGATTTGAACTAAATTACTAAAAAGTTAAAAATTCCCACCAAATCAAGGCTATCTAGATCTGGTTGTTAGTTAAGAATATTGGGCCCATGCAATCAATCCTCTCTTCCCATAAACCTCTGTCAGTAGCATCACTACAAGAACTTCAAGATATGATAACTTTTGGAAAAATAAGTTGACATGTCTCAAATCCTAACAAAACCCTAGCCATGCATTTGAGTTAAGAAAAAATGCACAATGATAAGTTCTTTCTGTGGACCCTCGTGTACAATAAATTAGGAGAAATGTTAGACAAATGAGACCGACATTTTTCGTTTTAGGCATCTTGATCAAATAAGTCCCCATTATAAACTTTGATGAATTGAACCGAGAAGCAGATGTGTTGGGCAATTGGCTTCCAAAATCTGTATTTACGTGATTTGATATTCAAGGCAAGGATGCTGCTGGAGAGAGTGGCTGCTGAGAGGGAAAGCCAGCAAGGAAGAGAGATGGGAGGAGAGCAGGAGGAGGACATGGCTGAGGATACAGCCCGTCTACCTGTACATGGTCATAGTACAGTTGTGCGTCCCTGTGCGTGTTGAAGGACCCTGAGCAGCCTGAGGGAAGCAGGGCCCTGTGAGATAGGAGACCTGAAGAGAGGGCCTTCGCCTCCACTGCTGCGTAGAACTCAAGGCCTGGGCTGTGGAGTCTCCATGAGTGGTGGTGGCAGGCTCAGCAACAAGGGGGCATCTGGTCAGTGTTGACAGAGGGCGTCAGAAACAGAGGGGGACGGAAATGCCTTAGGGGCAGCCAATTTCAGCTATAGGAAGCCATAGCAGAGGAGCACAGAGAAGTGTCACTCGTTCAGAAAGTATTTAGCCAGCATCAGGTGCACTACTTGTTTCTGGACCCACATGGGACTGCTCCTGGAGAAATCTAGACTGAATGTGAGACTTATTTTTTTTTTTTTTTTTTTTTGAGGATCTATTCTATATTCTGTGAGATGGCACTAAACAAGACAAGAGAATGAGTTCCCGATGTTGAGGCTGGCCCATCTATCCCTAAAACGTCCTGTGATGTTGTCTGTGACCCCCTACCTTCACCTTCACCTGAAGTTGGTGATCCAAATTTCCCCAAGAGATTGTAAGGCCTAATCCCTTCCTGCCTCACATTCCTATTTCCTCCACTTGACGTCCAAACCCTAGCACCAAGACGACTCCTTCCAATCCCTCACCGCTCCATGTGAATGGTTAGCTGATGGAGTTTCAGTCCCTTGCTCTTGCCTCAGCTTTCCTTCTTATGACTGATGATCCCCAGCAGCAAACACCCCCATATCCTCAACAGTACCTCTGAGGCTTCGCCTCCTGCTCCAACTGAAATCTGCTCTGCCCTGTAGAGGTCTCCTGAGTGAAGGCTGCTTTCTTTCCTTTCACAGCCTTACCTTAGGTCCTGGCCTTCGGATACAAAACCTCCTTGCTCCCTATTGCTTGCTTGCTTGCTTTCAGACTATTTATTATTTATTTATTTATTTATTTATTTATTTATTTATTTATTTATTATTTATGAGAAAGAGAGGGCAACAAGGAGGGGCAGAGGGAGAGGGAGAGGGAGAGAGAGTCTTCAGCTGACTCCATGCTGAGCACAGAGCCCTACATGGGGGGGGGGGGGGGGCTCTATCTCATGACTCTGGGATCAGCACCTGAGCCAAAACCAGAGTCAGAGGCTTAACGGACAGTGCTACCCAGGTGCCGCTGCTCCCTGTTGCTTCTTTCCAATAATTTCCTATGTGCTTTTCTTCAAGCTCCAGGGCTCCTGACCATCACTTATTTTAAGTTTCTCATCTATTGTCCCCCTCGGTCACTGCTAGCCTTTCTACCCCTGTAATCAACCTTCTGGCAACTTCACAACTCACGTGGATGCTCGTTCCAGAACCTTGGTCTTCCTGTTCCTGCATTTCCTCTCTCTTCCATCATCACTTCATGGTCACATGGGTATCTGTATTAAATGCATCAAATAAAAAACCTTCAACTCTCCTCCCTTCTTACTGCCTTCGAACCTTCTAGTTCACACACTTGAATGTACCCTCTAGAGCCCTTCTTCCAACTCACGGAGAGCGCTAATGCATTGCCTATCACTTCTCATGCTCAGCAATCAAGATGTCTTCATGACACTCCTTATAAACTTAGAAGCTAAGTTTATTTAATTTTTCCTACAAAATCTTTTATTTTCATTGCTTCTTCTTTTATTGAACATGAATGCTAAAAGCCCAGCTAAGGCTAAACATAACGTCCTATTGCCTTTGCGCCTGAGTTTAAGGTGGTGAATGTTTCTAAAGGGGAACGTAAGCATTCCCTGACTGCCTCAATTTAAATTCAGGGTCAAGGATCTGGCAGTACTAACAACTTCTAGGCAAACTGATTGCTCCACAATGTTCATTTTCCCATTATCCAGAAAAAGTTTCAATCTTCTTCCTCTTCTCACTCTTTCTCTGCAAACTTTACTCTCACCTGATGAGTAAGAAAATGGATTCAGTAATGAAGGTTTCCCTAATTTTCTCATTCTGGAAAGAATAAGCTTAGACATATCCATTCACACACCTGCCTTCCTTTTTTGGTGTGTATGTATAAGTTTACCTTGTTTACCTTGCTCCTGCCGTAAACCAAATCCTCCCTTCTCTTGATTTACTTCGTCTGATCTCAGCATCTTTCTTTTTGTCATCATCTCTGTCTCTAAATTATTTTGTTGTTGTTGTTTTCTAGAAAATCATTCCCAATGGCATACATTTCTCTACTGAAACAAAAACAATTCTTAGTAGACCCAACACCTGACTCTAGGAATCCTTTACCCCTCCCATATCTCCAATTTCATTTCCAGCCATGTGTCTTACAGAGTCCATTTCACCTTATCCTCACTTCAAAATCTCACCTCACATGAACTGATTTTCTGTTCCAAGCAATCTACTAACATTTTTCTAGAGAAAGTCAGCCACACTGTCTATTTCCAAATTCAGTGGTCATTGGGCCACATAGCTTGCATTTGGCCTTCCGGATTATTTCTTCACCCTTTTCTACACTCTTCTAGGCCCTGGGAGTTTGACTTGTGTTGGCTTATAGTTAGGTTTCTTGACTTATTCTCTCCAGTTGGCTTTTACCAATGGAGAGCACCAGTAGAGGACCCGAGGCCAATATGAGAGTTTGATGGGGACATTTAATTCTTCAAGCTTTCTCTTTGCAAGGATCTAGGAGTCGATTGTGTTCTGTGAGCAGTTCTACATCTCTTACAGTAGTCCCCTCTATGGGAACCTCCTTCCAGATTCTGTTAATCCTCTGGTTGTTTTAAACCTAATGACGGAAGCATTAGGTATATTTGATATATACACTTTTTTTTCCTTCTTGAAATCCTCTGTTTCTTCTGGCTCCTAGGACTTCCTACAATCCTAAGTCCTTGTGTTCCTCCTACTTCACCAATTTCTACTAAATCTCTTTTACTAGGTCCTCTTCTTTTATTCAACTCCCTAATGTTGAAGTACACTATGGTTCAGTTTTGTATCACTTTCATTCTATAATAAGATTTTTGTCTAGGTGATGTCATCTAAACTTGTGACTCCTAAAAATTTATTTACGTATTATTTTAAAGAGAGAGCATGCATATGTGCACCCATGTGGTGGGGGAGGGGCAAAGGGAGAGGGAGGAAGAAAATCTCAAGCTGACTCCCTGCTGTGGGCGAAGCCTGGCACAGAACTCCATTCCATGACTCTGAGATCATGACCTGAGCCGAAATCAAGAGTCCAGCACTTAATTAACCAACTGAACCACCCAGGTGCCCCCAATCTTGAGACTTTTAATAATAACTTATATAAATGATACTTTAGCTCTTGCTCTGGCTTTGGCTCTGGTCTCTCCTGAAACACAGATCTTGAATATCCAACTACCTATATGTGATTGCTCATGTGGGTTTCTGATAAACATCTCAACGTGAACGTAAAAATTCTGTCTAAACTTCTCATTGCTGAGTTGTCTCTACGTCAGTAAACCCCACTACCATCTACCCCCTTGTTAAAGCCCATATCCAAAAGTTAATCTTGATGTTTTTTGGTTTTTTTTTGTTTTTTATTTTTTTCTTTCAGTTAGTTAGTTCTTATCTCAATTATAACAGCAAATTTTGTGAAGTCAGCCTACAGGGCATATTCTGAGTCTGTACCTTTCTCTGTCCCTACACTTAAACACTCAAGTCAAAGTCATGATCATCTTCCCTCCAGACTGCTACTTTTAAAATTGATTCCTTAAATAGCAGCCTTAATTATCTTTTAAAAATAGAAATCAAATCAAATCACTGCCCTGTTCAAATATCCTCTCATCACACAATACAATTTAAACTTATCCTGGTGTGTAAAACTCTAAATGCCAAAACATTCTGTCTTTGTTTCTTATCACATCTTGTTCTACTCTTTTTCTCTCCCAATATGCTTCAGCCACTCTGGCCTTCTCATTATTCCTTAAGCATGTTAACCTAATTTCTATCTCAAGGCTTTTGCACAAAGTGCCTTTTTTGCCTGAAATGTGCTTCCTCTAGTTTTTACATGGCTCTCTCCTTCTCTTGGGTCTTAAATGTCACCTTCTCAAGGTACTTTTTGTAATCATGAGATCAAAAGTTACTTAGCTTGACAATAGCCAGACCTCCTGATCCTGTAAGTCTTCTTTAACCTATGAAAATCCCTTTAGAGACTTCCTTTATCTCTACCCCCACCCCAACTTAAAAGTATACAATCAATAGCTCCTCACAATCACAGTGCAGTTCTTTCTGCCTGCAGGTCCTATCCCTGTGCTATAATAAAGTACTTTTTGCACCAAAATAAAAAAAAAAAAAAGAAAGAAAGAAAGAAAGAAAGAAAAAAGTAACTTCCCAGCTATGTTCCAGCATATCAGCCTATTTTAATTTTTCATCAGAGCACCTATACCTTTAAACTATTTCTTGTTTATTTTATTGCTTTAAACAACAACAACAAACTCTTATCTTTCTCCTTCTTGAGAATGTGAGATCCCTAAAAGGAAAGATGTTTTCTGACCTTTTCTTCACCAGACTTATCAAAATGTCTAAACTGTACCTGGAATGGATTAACTGCCCAAAAATATTTGTTGGAGGAAGCACATTAATGATGCCGGAATGCCAGAACACATTAGGATTACATTATAAGAAAATATTTATATTACCTCCCCTCCTCCCAGGTATCCCAAAACATTATATTGGGCCTCCAATTAGGGACTTTAAACACTGACAACAGAGCAATGTCAGCTCTGCCGTTGGTGAGAAGCAGCTAACCCAATAGAAAATTGGTTTACACTGTTCTTATCCAATTTGCTTTTGTAAAAGTGAAACATTTATTCATTCATTCATTTTTTTTTTAAATTTTGTCTATTTATTTGAGAGAGAGAGAGAGAGAGCACAAGCAAGGAGAGTGGCAGGCAGAGGGAGAAGGGGAGCAGGCTCCCCTCTGAGCAGGGGCCCCGATCTGGGGCTTGATCCAAGATCTTGGGATCAATGCCCTGAGCAAAGGCAGATGCTTAACTGGCTGAGCCACCCGGGTGCCCCTATTCATGCATTCTTAATGTAACCATCACCTGATTTTACATTATGGGAAGTAAGTCCTATAGACATAGAGTGTATGAAAATGAAGTCTCTTCTTGCCCTCAAGGAGTCCTTATACCTACATGACTACTTTTCTTATGGATCTCTCTGGCTTCTGTATCTATTGCATTATCAGCAAACATGGTAGGTAAAATACAGGAAGTATAAAGCCTTCAGTCTACCGAGTACAGACACATCTACCAGGCATGAGTACAATGAATATCATTAAGATTTGAACTGGCATTGAGGTGCAAAAAAAAATCATTTTTTGGATGACATTTTCAGACTAACTTTTGTTCTTAACACTACAGCCAATCAAATTAAATTGTTTGAAGCTTCAGGTATTATATTTGAGAAGTATGTCCAGCAGTGAGAGGCACCCCAACAGATTCACACATCCACAGCCCGAAGCAGAAGCCCTGCAATATGAAGTAAAGCCATTTTAGCTGACCAGAGACCTATAAGCAAGAAATAAATACTCATCGTTGTACACCCTGAGATTTTTTTTTTTTCTGACTGATAATTACTTTGCTGATTAATACATCAGGATTCTCAAGTATGGAAGCAGACTGGATTCTTCTAGTTCTCTGTGATGTCCTGTGCTCAGCAATACCCCAGGCAGCAACCCCCAAACGCTGAAAGACGATGACCCTCAGGTGACCAATACTCATAGATCCAGAGAACGAGGCTTTGGGATTGAAGTTTTTTGAATCCTTTCACCTCCACTCCACATCCAAAAAGGCATGTTTTCCTGCTTATTCTCCTTTGGCACCACTTCTTAAAATCACTGTGTACAACTTCAAAGATTACATGAGAGTTTCCACTCAGCAGTTCCTTGTATCCTGTGACTTTGTCTTTCTTAACTTTCTTAACTAACCAGGTTTTGGTCTCCCAAAGCAAGGTGAATACATGCCTTGTGCACTAGATTATATCTCTTACTTCTAATTTTTCTTTCCAGTTCCGAACCATTTAAATACCTTCTTTCTCTCCTTAAATTATTAAAGTTCAACTCTTTCAAAACAAAGCCATATTATTCCAATTATTTCTGTATCTCAGGCAATAAATTAATAAACATTCAGTCTTAGTCATCTACATGCCAGGTTTTATGCTAGTAGTTTGGGGCTTCCCAAGACATATGAGACACAGTCCTTGACCTCAGTCATTGATACTTAAGTTGCATAGGCAAATTACAGTTAAGACCGGGGTAATTATTTTTTTTTTTTAAGACCAAGGTAATATAAAATAGATACCTCAGTGACTGAGTGGTCCTATCATTGTGCACGGTTGCTCTTTTATGGGTGATGTTCCAGCCGCTTTAAAAAATCATCTCTCAAGTAATATTGATATTGAGTGTAGATTAGAGGACAGGAAATCTTTTAAATTTAGAATGCTCCCCACTTCAACTATATGAAACTTTGGCAGAATGCAAGTCAGAAATGCTGAAACATAAAGGAACAGTTGTTCATATTAGCTCTACTCTGTGAAACACATATTAACCCAAAAAAATAAATTTTTTTTTTATCCAAATGAGTAATTGATATCTGTAGGAACTTGAAATTTTTAATATGTAGTCTCTATTTGTAAAAGGGGGATTATGAAATTCACTATCTGCATAGGCAGGGTTTTAAAATCAATTTACTGTTTGCAAAGTAATTTAATAAAAATATTAGTCCATTAGTGTTGTAAAAAATTACTAGTTAAATGTTTTGATTGTGGATTTTTATTAAAATTCTTTAAAACCAAAATAATTACTCTTTTAGGAAGCCTTATAATTAACAAAACTTCTTTTACTTATGAATATTATGCTCTATGGTGAATGGGCAAAATTCCACATTATATCCCATTATTCATTTTTTTTTCTTGTTGTTTTACACAGTCATTTAACTTACTCCATCATTTGTGTGTATAACTAAGAAGTCCAATGAGCCAGAACAGATTTTAAGACCTTGCTGCCCCTTCAACTGAGAAGTAAATGTTTGACACTATTTCCTTAAGGAAATAATCAACAGATTTGCAAAACAACAGAAGGCATCAAGTTTTATTGCTGGTCCCTGAATTACAATATTAAATTATGTGTTAAAAAGGTATTAGGCACACAGTCTTCTGGAATAACCATCATCATTACATCATATTGCTTTCCATTTGGATTAGCATATAAATGAACAAAGATGGCCAACCACATAGCTGAGATGAGATTTGCCATCTTAAGCATTTAGTTGCCTTGGAAACAGATTGTGTAAAATGCAAACTAGTGTACTTGGATGCTGATACTTGCTTGTTTGGGGATTTAAAATCCTGGAGTTAGTCTTAGGATAGCAGGGACACACAGAGCAATTACACAATTTTTCCCGATAGAGCATTGAAAACATGTTAAACAATGGCAGGAACTAAGCAGGTAGAAAGGGTGGGCATTCTTGGTTCAATGGTTAGATGCACAGGTGTGTGGAACAGTACGGTCCATCACAGTAGCTGTAATTCGCTAGGCTTACTACTAGTTATAGGCATCTTAAGAGAAAGGCGTGGCAAAGTGTACAGCAAGAATTGTTGGTGGGAACCATTGCAAGTCTTCGATCATGGCAGTCATAAGATCAGATCTACATTATTAGGAAGATAGGGTCAGCAGCAGTGTGCAGATGGAGCGTGGAATGGAAGGGATATGGTGAATTAAGAAGTCAGAACAATCATCTCAGTGAGAGATGATGCAAGTTTGAACCAACTCACAAGTACTGGAGATGCAGAGGGGAGATTCTTACACAACACACGTAATTAGAATCTGTAGGACTTGGCAATGGATAAACTGTAGTTGCGGATTGAAGGAAAGAATAAATTCAAGACAGACGCCCGGATTCCTAATTTAGAAGCATGGTGCCCCTGTGGTAGTAAGGGAGCTAGGGAGGAAAGGAGAGAAGCAGGCTAGTTTGCTAGGTGCCCCCTTTTGACCTGCCTAGGGGACATTCAGATGGCAACACCCGGGGACTAGTTCCTCACATGGGCTCTGCACTCCAGACTGGAACTCACTGATTTGGGTTCCCTCAGCTGTTGTGATTGAATCTCTAAGTTTGGTTGCTATCATCCCAGTTTGTGCAAAGTCAGAGTAAAATAGACCAGAATGGGACCCTTGGATTCCCCACCGTTTAAGAAGGAGCTGAGAGAAGTAAGCCCACAAAGGTGACCTTGAAGGAATAGTTAGAAAATGAGGAAGAACTTAGGGAGAAACTGCTAACTCAAAAGCTGAGGGAGACTCTCCAGGGGACGAAAGGAACATTAATGGCAGAGGCAGAAGAGAAGTATAAATAAAGTGAAGTTGGACGTAACCCACTGTGTGGATTAAGGAATCATTGATGAGCTTTGGCAGAGAAGTTTTAAGTCAGAAGTAGGAACCTAATTTTAGTGTGTTAAGCTTGAGAAAAGAGGCAAGAAAAGGAATGTAGTTTGTATTAACCTTATTATAAATGGAAGAAGAAAGATACAAGATAGTTTACTAAACGGCGATTTGGAATTGATGGATTTGGTTTTCTTCCTTTCATTCAGAAGAAAACTTGCATGCATTTTTTTTTTTAAGCTGAGGGAAAGAAATGAGGAAGGAAGGAAAAGTAAACACTTGAGGATAACAGGGAAAGGAATGTGAGGAAAGAAATTCTCCTGAAAAAGTACGAGATTACTAAAAAGCCAAATATTTATTTTCCTTTTTTGAAGTTTTACTCCTAAAAACACAAGAAAGGAAAAGGAGCTGGTTTTTAATATTTATTTTTATTTATTTAAATTCAGCTGATTAACATGTCGTGTATTATAGGTTTCAGAGGTGGAGGTCGGTGATTCATCAGTCTTACCTAACACCGGTGCTCATCACATCATGCGCCCTCCTTAATGTACCCCAAAGATACAAATGTAGATCCAACAGGGCACCTGCATCCAATGTTTATAGCAGCAATGTCCATAATAGCCAAACCATGGAAATGTAGACCAATTAAAAAAAAAAAGTTTTGAAGGAGAGTAAGTCCTCGTCTTTAGACTTTCAGTCTCCCAACATTAGTCCCCTAACTCCAGCCCAAACCACCCCAGTCCCGCTCTCTTCTGCGCACTGCTCACAGCTTGGCATATTTTTAGCCGGTTCATTTTGTATGCCTTGATATACATGAAATTATGTACACACATATTTCATTTCATTTCTTTTCATTTTTATAAAAAATCATTAAAAATAAAAAATAAAAATAAATCATTGTACACACTGTTTTCTAATTTACATGGAAAAACATAGCACTGTTGTATTTCCACATGAATATGCATATGGATCCCATTTAGGAATGCCTGCTTTTTAATGACTATTAAAATCACATAATTTCCTTTTGTGTGTGTGTGTGTGTGTGTTGAGATCTACTTTCTATCAAATTTCAAGTATGCGGTACGTTGTTTTAAGTAGAGTCACCACGCTGTGCAGTTAGTCTACAGAACTTCCTCATAAGTGAAAATCTGTTCCCTTTGAGCAACTTCTCATTTCCCCCTCCCTCCACACTCTGGTAACTGCCCTTCTACTCTCTGTTACTATGAGTTTGACCTTTTAGACTCTAATATAAGTGAGATCCCACAATGTTTGCTCCTCTGTGCCTAGCTTATTTCATTTATCCGGCTTCGGCTCAGCATTTTGATTGTAATATTCAGCCATGATGTCGTGCATAGTTGTAGCTCATTTATTCTCATCACCGTACAGTAATCCGTTGCATCCATGTGAAACAGTGCATTTGTCCATTCTACTGTTGATGAAATTTTGGTAATTTCTAGCTTATGGCAAAACAGTGCTGCCGTAACCATCCTCACGTATCTTTTGGATACACATATGTTTGCATTTCTCTTGAGCATTTACGTAGGAGTGACATTGTTGGGTATGTTGTATTTTAAGCTATTTTTGAGTTGGTGTACAAATTCCTTAGCCTGAGAAGATCAGGGAGGGCTGGGGTACAGTCATCAGGAGCTCTGCACGGGGGACAGCACAGAGCCTGGAGAGAGCTGATAGGATGGTCTGGCTAAGCTCCCCACCTCTGGAGCCAGATTGATTAGGTTCACGTTCTCTGATGTTTTGCAGTTGTGTATAGGGAGAAGTCACAGGCCTCCCTTCACCCTCAGCTTCATCATGTATAGAGTGCAGATAATGAATACAGGGCTTATTTATAGGACACTTCTCATATAAGTAAAGTGCCTTATATATGTGAAGTTCATCAGATACATGCAAAGTGCTTGACAGACATTTAATGCCAAAAAAAATGCTGGCTGCTATTATTATAGTTATTTTTACCAATATAAGCCTCACCTACTATAAGCCTTTCCATCTCCGCTGTCTAATTATTCCTCAGTCTTTGCTACGGACCATTTCTCTTTAACAATTAATCGGTCACATGCCGGCTGTGTATCAGGAGGATTTGGGGAATATAGTCCTCTGCTACTAAAAGCCAAATTCCAGTCAAGAAAATTAGACAATCGAAGGTGTCAGCAACACCAACAACTGTGCGATCTCCCTTGAGACTGTTCTGAACTGTCTATATCTTGTCAGCACTGGGAGAGACCAATTTATCTCGCAGTTGTTTGCTCCTACCCCATCATTTCTTTCTCTTTTTCAACTCTGTTCAACTTTTACTTTTTATTCGGGATGGCTCTCAACAGGGAACAATGATTTATCTTAACATATTACCGAAAGCCACATCTAATGCTATCCATGGAGAGTTCCCTCCATGTAGCTTTTTAAAAAAATATCTAAATGAGGGTTTTTTAACTTTTGTGGGCATATTATTTTATTAATTATAGAAAATGTGTGTATTATACGCTCAGTTTTCCCTCCTGTATTATTCTGGATTGCGGGGAACGAGAGCACCCTCTCTTGCCTCTGGGATGCTCCCCATCAGGTCCAGGTGCAAGGAAAACACACACATCATTTCAGAGTCCATTTGAGGACGGCATGAGAGGCCTGCTTAGGGGCTGCCGTCCTACAGACGCCTCCACGAGACTGTCCCTTGTCAGATGCTCTATGTCAGGCCTCTATGAGGCAGGCTATGGTCTGTCTATCTGCGAGAGCTTAGGTTTCGGAGAACATTTTCTTCAGTTTCTCATGCCTTGGCTCTGCCCACATTTATTTATTCAAGCCCGCCCACTCCTTTTCCATCAGGGGAGACTTGTCAGCAGTGATTCCTCTTGTCTTTGATCACTTTTGCATTTTAGAGACACAGTCTCTTATGCTGCTTTTACAAAGTGGTCTCACTAGTGGCGTGACATTTGGAAAGCCCATATAGAAGGAAATCAAACTGTTTCTACTGTTTTTATTTTCCATTTACTTGATCTGATGTTTAAGCAATCAGCCAAATTCTCTTAGCCAACTGTGTCACAGAATTCCAGGGAGTGAGGTGAAAATAGAATTCCAAGTACCATAATTTTCTAAATCTATTTTTTAATGAGAATTTTTTTTTTGTAGGGAAGACAGCCATAATGTAGAAAATTATTACCTAGAAAAAGACACAGTTTGATGATTTTAAAGGCATGAAAAGAAAGCAAAAATCTCTAAATATAATTTTGAGGATTATATATTATTAGTGAAATCTTTTCATGCATCAATAAAATTAATTAAAATCTGAATGCTGAATAGAAAGAGAATTCTATTCTTCCAATAATGGCTGAATATTAATACTAGTAATATACAGCTTCATAATATCTTTCTATCTAACCTTATTAAACTTTTAAACCCTATATACAATGTTGCTTGCTTTGTATCCAGAAATTTCCATTTTTGTGAAATTAACACTGTCCTTGGTTCCCTCCCCAGGAGCAAGGCTCAGATGTTTCAATTGCAGAAACAAGGAAAGAATAACAAGAAATGTAGTTCGAGGCAAAGGAATGGACATTAAACTGAGAGCAATTGGACACCTTCCTCCTCGTCGTATAACTGCTTCACAGCAATTTTTTGTTGACTGAAGGAATGAATGAATGATGGAATTGTGGGAAAGGCATTTTGTCTGTATTTTTTACCCACAAAATGAAGATTACAGAAAATCGTCATTGTCTGAGAAACTATGTGAATTCCAGTAGATGTGGTGTTGGACAGAACAGCAAAATTGTTTATGAAAATATTTACTTAAAAATGAGTTCCAGGTCACCTGGCTGCCTCAGTAGGTTAGTCTGCAGACTCTTGATTTCAGCTTAGGTCCTAAACTGGGGTCCTGAGATCGAGCCCCCCGCCTGGCTTGGCACTCAGCGTAGGGTCTACTTGTCCCTCTCCCTCCCCTTCTGCCCCTCTCCCTGCACTCTCTCTCAAGTAAATAAATAAATAAATAAGATCTTTTAAAAAAATGAGCTCTTTTTCTGGGAAAATTAGATATCCTTATGCAAAAGGATGCAGTTGAGTTCTTTCCTTTCACCAAATACAAAAACTAACTCAAAATGAATCAAAGAGCTAAATCTAAAAGATAAAATTATACAACCCTCAGAATGAAATGTTGGGGAAAAGCTTCATGATACTGGATTAGGCAATTATTTCTCTGAGGAATCTAACATCTAGATGGTAGGGATTCCAGGAGAAAAAAATTGAGAAAGTCAATGAAAAAGAATTTCATGTATATATGAAAGTCTCCAAAAATAAACACATCCGCTACCACCACCAACAACAAAAAAGAAAGGCACATTAACATATAAATGATTGATAATCAAACTGGAAAAAAATTAATTCAAATTTTGTGAAAGCTGTAAAAGAAAATAATTTTTAATCATTTCTTATATGTTTGAACTCTTTTTTTTTTCTATTTACTTCACTTTTTAGGCATTACTTCATTTTCTTTTTGATTTACTTTTTATTATGTAAATAAATTTTTTATTTTTATTATTTTTATTATGTAATAATTTTTTTATTATTTAAATACATAACTTTTATTATGTATTTAAATTATTGTAAAGTATAAATTATTGTAAACCAAAGACGAGTTAAATCTATAGAAATCTCACATCCCTTTTTGTTGCTCCTCACATTGGTATACATTTATTAGGTTTTTGCTTATTTTATCATAATTTTTCTTAGAAAATATAAGCAAATTGAAACATAGATCCCTCTAAATACATACAAATATGATTATAAGCACAAACACATATGTTCATCTTTCAAACAAAAAACATGTTTCTGGAAGATGAATACAACTAACATTGTTATGTTCTTTGTGCTTTCTTCATTTAAAATTATTCTAGCAATTATTTCATGACAATATATAAATATCTTCCTCAGTCCTTTTTATATATTCACAATAATCCAAGTGTAGATAAACCGGATTTTATTTCAGCAGTCCATATTGACAAAATGTAGATAGTTTTAGTCTTTAGTTATTAAAGCCACAATTAGTATTCTGTTCATGTGTAGTTATATATTTTTGCTGATGTATCTTTGAGTTTATGGAGACTAGAAGCAGACTGAGTAAAACACCTGCGTGTCCTACTTTGGTAAACAGCGCCATACTCATCTCCATGGGGATTGTAGCATTTACATTTCTATTAGTGATAGGCACCTAGAGTGGTTTCTTTATTGTTTATTGGCCTTTTTTGTTTTGTTATGAGCTATGTTTGCGGTGATCCTGAGGATCTAAATCTTGTCTTCTCCCAGCAAGGAGGTTGTTTATTCCTGAACTGCTATTGACCACTTTCCATCTACGAGGTTCCAAGTACAAAGGAGTCTAGGATTCCACCCCAACTCCTTCCCAAGGGCACAAAGTATAGAATTACAATTTGGTTCAGATGTAGACTTTTGTCCAAAAGGCAAACCCATCTTTTGAGTTGTATTCACCTTCAATATTTCTTGTTCCATCTACAACTTCATATCCTTTTTTGGGAGGAGGGGTCAGGGAGGAAGAGGGTATCATTACTTTCTAGAAAGTCTAGAAGAGTGTTAAAATGTGTATCTACTGTAGCTTATCCATAACCTAGGTGTACTTTGCAAAAGGGCATTTATGGGTATCTGCTCTGCAAAAGTACTGGAAGTAGAAATTGTATTTTTTTAAGATTTTTTTTTAATTTATTCATGAAAGACACAGAAAGAGAGGAGAAGAGACACAGGCAGAGGGAGAAGCAGGCTCCATGCAGGGAGGCTGACATGAGACTCGATCCCGGGTCTCCAGGATCACGCCTAGGCCAAAGTCGGTGCTAAACAACTGGGCCACCTGGGCTGCCCTAGAAATTGTATTTTTAAAGATTTTTTTCATTCCTTCATTATTCGAGGTTTTAATTTTTTTCTCATTCTCAGTATTGTGTTTTTCTTTTTCATTGATTAATCTTGGCAGATTTTTTTGTGTGTTTTATATTGGCCATTTCAATATTTCTAGGTATATTTATTAATTCTATCCTTTATAGTTCATCCAGCCCTTGATTTATTAATTAAGTCTATCCTTTGTAATCCAGCCATATTTATAAGATTTACAAACATTTTTTAGTTGAATACTTATTTTTTATGTTTAATAAGTAAACTGTTTAGAGGTGATTATTTATTCTGCTTATAGATTAGCTATATCCCATACATTATTAATTTCACTGAATTCAATTACCTAAGTAAGTTATCATTTATAAGATTTCTTAGAGTGATTTCTTATGTATATGAGTTGTAATGTTTCATATTTTATGTTGTTAATTTCCAGTTTTATTACATTTTGACCAAAATATGTGACTTATTGGGTGGATTATTCAAATCTATTGAGTTTTAGGATGTATGAAAGTAATGCAACCAAAATTTGGTAATGTTCCAAAGGTAATAAAAGGGAATTACTCTCTGTACTCTGTTTCTATAACTCAAAATTCACTGTGGATATATTACTTTTCTCAGTATATCAGATGACCTCCATTCCTTTTTGTGTGTTGGTTTTTTGTTTTTGTTTTTTTTTTTTTTGTCCTCGACCTATATGGCCAGCTGATTAGTCCATTACCAGATCTCTAATCCATGCATCAGGGAGGCTGCGAACACGGGCTATACCATCTCAGGAGTGGATTTCTCTCTTTAATTTCCTCTTGAGATCTAGGGAAGCCACGGTGCCAGGACAGAGCTTTTATTTATGTACTTAAGATATTTTTTTCTCTTTGGTCCAGCTTCTATACTAGGTACATTAGGAGGCCAATTTCGGCTTTATTCGGTACAAAGCCTTTTGAGGCAAATCCTTTGCACCTGGGATGCCTTATATTAGAAATGGTCAGGTTGCTTCGGAAAAGCATAATACAGCTGCTTATTCATGCTAGTGTGCTCTTGCAAGGAAAGTGGCCTTTATCTTTCCTTTAGTCTGTCTTTAGTGTCAGCATCCAAACACACCCTGCCAAAAGGAAAATGCTAGGTATGGAGCGCTTTGGCCAAATTGTGCTCTGTTTACACCCTGTGGCTAAAGCACCATCTTCTCAGGAAGGCCAATTGTGAGTAGATGCTTGCTGTTCCTGTCTATCTGATCCTATCTGCGCTCTATGTGGAAGGAAATCTCAAGGTCTATCTTTGATGGATAATAGCCTCCCCTATGTAAGTTTTTCCTCTGCTTTTATAGCCCTTTGATCATTTAAGACAGGATTTCAGAAACATTAGATGTCACTTCTTGAGATGCTATTTATTTTGGCAATCACCTAATTGAATCACTTTCTGGAACCATTGAAAAGGACTTTTTTTATTGTAAAACTAGCTGATACTTTAAAATATGTCTCCCCACCCCCTGTTTAAATAACTTAAAGTTGATCTATCAGCCTACAAGTATGATTTGGTTAACTGTAAGGATTACAGTAGCAAGGATAAGTGTAGTGGACCAGGAGACAAGGACAATAGAAATAATGAGACCTGCCTCATGATGATTTAGAATGAGACGATAAAGAAATTTGCCCCCAGCTTATCTTTAATTATCCATACCTACAAGTAAATTGGGAATGTGCAAATTAATCAGAGTGTCAAACACCTACTACCCTACAGCTACTGTAGTTCTTATTACTTTCTTCATCAGGTTATTTAGTTTTTTTTGCTAATTAAGCTTCTTGATGTATACTCTAAGTCAGTTACCATATAATTTCATAATCTCAGAGAACTATTGCTAATATGAAAGTAGGATTGTAATGCAGTGATTTCTCCATTACAGAAATCAGAGGACACAGGGGAAAAATTGTAAGATGTTGATTATACAAAGAGTTCTAAGTATGCACACAATTTTTATCATTATCTTAGTCACCAAGCCAAAATTTGTACATGCAAGCTGTCAGGAAGTTATTTCATATTTTAAACCAAAATGATTATAGATAAGTAGATAAGTAGGGGTAGATAGATGATGATAGATAGATAGATGATAGATAGATAGATAGATAGATAGATAGATAGACAGACAGACAACCAGGACTTAGTTCAGTATATGGAGAATAGGCTGTAATAAATACATCTTCAATTACTTGATACCTTGATTGACCTCGATGCATTGAACTGAGTAATGCATGTTTGTGTAATTTTCTATGTTATATATAATAGAAATAATAAATATAATACAATATAAAATATACAATATAATGCAATATAATATATATTATATATAATATCTTTCTGTCCACATAAAATTTAATTGAATTTAACTGTCTGGTGTCGCAAGCCATAAACCCAACTTGTGGACTTACTGGTGTGTTGAAGAAAAAACATTGACAAAGGCTCTACCTCAAATGTTCTTTCTTTGTTTACAATTATTCACGTAATTTTGTAGTAAAATCTAACATTCTTTTTTCCACCTTCAGGAAAAAAATAGCTTTCTTATAATAAGCATTTAAGTAGAAGGCAAATGATGATAGTAACTTAAGCTAAAGGCCCCGCATCAGTTTCAGAATACCTCTTTCTGCTGCCATTGACAACCTAGCTTCCATATTCTGAAATGGAAGGAATGGAAGGAGGTGCCACATGCCTATGGAAGGAGAATGCTTCCTCTAGGTAGAACAGCCTGGATTGAACCAGATTCCATCATTTCTTTGCATTCATCCATGGGAATTCACTAACTCTCACCCACCTTCAGGGTCCTCATAAGTACAAGAGAAGGATAACAAGATCTTCCTCCCAGTTTGGTTGCTAGAATAATAGTATCTCTGAGATCGGCAGATAAGAATGAATTTGCAGAGCTGTTCTTCATTCCTAATGGCATGGACCCATTGCTGAATCTCATCGTAGGAACTGGTCTGGTGCAAAGCCCTGGTGTTAGAAAGTCATAGGCAAATACACAAAATCATCAATTTTATCTATATTTCAGATGAGTTGCAAAAATTATCCATCATCAAATATGAAATAGTTGATAGACATTCTATTGGAGAACAGTGATCTTTATATCATAAAAATATTTAGAGATATTTTTCATCCTTGGAATGTTTTGATTGCTCCTTTGGACTCATTGTTTTATTTTTTTTATTTTTTTTTTTAATTTTAATTTATTTATGATAGTCACAGAGAGAGAGAGAGAGACTCATTGTTTTAAATGTTTCTTCATTACTATGACAAACTGTCTCTATTTCTCACATTTTATTTGGCTATTGGAAGAACATATGAAATAATATTTTTTTCAAAATGTCTCAAGCATACATCATAATTAAATAAATAGGTCTAGTGCATATTACACTGATAAATACAATAATTTGGTGAACAAGATAGTGAAAACATAAAAAATAAAATGAAAATATTTTTAAAAGTTCCTAGATCAGATAGACATGAATTTTACCTGCATCAAAAAACATACACTGTTTAAAAAAAAGTATTAAGATATTCCTAATTAAAAAAAATAATCTTGAGTTTTGTCCTCTGGAAATTCGTAGGTGAGACCACTAAAATACCCAGTGCTTTCCTTGACATAACAGGTCCACATCAGTGCTTCTAATCGTGTATCTCACTAATTTTAATACTGAGCTCATGATACAAATAACAAATTATGAAGCTTTTGATTTAAAGTACTAAATCATTTCATCCATTTCTCCTTCCTGCCTTCCCTACTGAGATGTGTTAGTATGGACAGTAGAAAAGCTGCTGCGATATCTGAGTTATATGTCTTTGTTTCTTCTCTGAGCCACTTGATGGCTTGACAGATGGATATACAATAAAATGCTCTGATTCTCACATTTTGGCAATCTAATATGAGAAGGAATATGAACATTTCTTATATTACCTTGACAATTGATATGCTAGGCTCAAACCTCATTGAATGTAACTCTATGGAGGAGTTCCCTCTGAGTACATAGGCTGAAGTTCAGGCCTGCTATTTTTATCACGTCAATTACAGTAGTCAGCAAGAAAAAAACACTAAATTTTCTATGAAAATATTATAGCTCTTTGGCATACAATAGTCCCATATTCTCTGAATACTAAATATGTAAATAAACTCATTTATGTATAGCTGCAAGAGCTATTTCTTTTATGGCTATTGACGTATGAATGCATAAACCCTTGGGAACTTAAAAATCTGCTCTAATTCTCAAAAAATATAAAATTAAAAATAAAATGTAATCTGTTCCACATGCAAGCTCATCTATTCTTTAATGATATAGCCAATAAATCAGAAAGTAAAGTTTCCTCATTAAAATATATATATATATATATATATATATATATATATATATCAGCATGATCCCGATATTTGCATGGTTTAAATGCCCAGGAATCTAATAAACCAGTGGTTTTAAAAAACAAATTTTGTAAATTTAAATCAACTCCAGTCTTTTAAAAAGTTAAATATCATTGAAATAATTGCTTTGTACACCCTTGGAGTCAGATATCCAGTCATCTTATAGACATTGACACAAATATAAAGATAGAAATATGTTTTAGGATATACACAACATAGCACTCACCTTTTACAAATACAGGAAGTAAGATAAAATTAAAAGCATACACAAAATTGAAACTGCAAAAATATAAAAAAATCTTGTGGCTTCCTGTACATTTTAAAAATCATAATTAATAGTTATTATTTCTGTAGAGTTACAATGTAAAGTTGATGTCCTAAGATCCTTGGAAGAAAACTCTAACGTGTGTGAAAATAAACAAACAAAAAACATTAAAAAAAGCTAAAATCCCTCATAATCAACTTAATAAGTAGGGAAAGAATCACCTTATGTGGAGTTACTGAACTACTCTACCAAGGAAGTGTCTGCCACTTGCCATAACTCAGCTCTGGACCATGTGTAGACCTCAACAAGGATGATGCAGAGGAGAACTTCGTAAGCTTTGAAAATAAGTTTAGAAGACCTGAGAGCTCTGTTACAACTGTATATTCCACACAGACTTTAAAAATGTACAAGATTGGTGCATCCAGGTGGCTCGGTTGGTTGAGTGTCTGCCTTCGGCTCCAGTCATGATTTCAGGGTGCTCAGGTAGAGCCCTGCATCGGGTTCCCTGCTCAGCTGGGAGCCTGCTTCTCCCTCTCCCTCTGCCTCTGCCCCTGCCCCTGCTTATGCTCACTCTCTCTCTCTCTCTCCTTCTCTGTCTCAAATAAGTAAATGAATGAAATATTTAAAAAAATAAAAATAAAAAAATTTAAACTTATTTACATAGAATATGTGTAAGGGGTGCTTTGAGTGGTTCAGTCCATTAAGCATCTGCCTTCAGCTCAGAACATGATCTAAAATCCAGCCCCAAGTCAGCTCCTCGTTCAGAAAGAAGTTCTGCTTCTCCTCTCCCCCTCCACTCTGCTAGTGCTGTCTCTAACTCTCTCTCTCTCAAATAGATAAAGAAAAATCTAAAAAAAAAAAAAAAAAAAAAAAAAGAGTATGCATTTAAATACTGTAGGTCATCAGTCTTCTCATATTCTATTTCATTTCTAATTGCACCATAGCCAACATGCTAACAAATGTGATTACACGTCTCCCACATCATACATGTCCAGGTATTGTTGTTGAAATGATTAATTTCCCTCCCATATTGAACCATTCCATTATATAAAATAAAAATATGCTTAAAGCATCAAGATTATTTCCAAATTAATAATAAAACCTGGATACAGAGAGAATATACTTTGAGTATCTGGGTGACGTGGAATACAACAGTCCCCCCTTATCCTTGGGGGATACGTTCCAAGGCCCCCAGTGGATGCCTGAAACCCCCAAACTGCAGATAGTACCAAACTTTCTGTGTCCTATGTTTTTTCCTATACATATATAACTATGATAAAGTGGAATTTGTAAATCAGACACAGGTATCAATAATAATAATTAATAAAAATTAGAACACTTATTACAGTATATTGTAATAAAAGTTATGTAAATGTGGTCTTTGTCTCAAAATATCTTATTATATTTACTGTACACTCTTCTTCTTGTGATGATGTGAGATGGTAAAATGTCATGAGATGAAGTGAGGTGACTGACATAGGCATTGGGATGTAGTGGCTACTGTTGACCTGCCTGTATGTCAGAAGGAGGATCATGTGCTTCTGGACCGCAGTGGACCATGGGTACCCGAAACTTTGGAAAGTTAAAACATGGATAAGGGGGGACTCCTGCATTGCATGGTTCCCTTGACAAGTGATTTGGAAGTTTTATCAATGGAAAATATCCAACAAATCTAAAATATATTTTAATTAAAAATCAGTAGGTTAGTTTAAATTGGCCATAGTGTCAATTTTTTACTATTCAAACAATTTGAACATATAAGCACCTTTAAAAAAATCAGCCTATATTTTATGAGCTTTTACTGACCAAATCTATTTGGTGTGTCTAAATTAGATAATTCTCTAAACAAGTCACATAGACAATTGGCAATACTGTCTTGTGTCCCTCCATATTATCTTAAATAATCAATTTCTCCATCAGTGAAAACTTCAGAGTTAAATCAGAAAAGTATACTGACATTTATTTTATTTATTTGAATGTACATCAAAATCAGTCAATCAACAATAGATGAGCATTCAAGTTTCCACAAATATGTTTTGATTGCTTAGTACTTCTAGGCAGGGGTTTAAAAATATAAAATAAAATAAAATAAATAAAATAAAATAAAATAAAATAAAACTTAGATTCTGAATATCCTGCTCAAAGATGTGCCAATCTGCAAATTCCTATAAAGATCCATAGATATGGCAAGATTAGTGACTCTTCTTTTTCTTGAAACAATCACTAGGAAACTTAACACCATGACAGTTTTATTTTATAATTTATATTTCTTATTTAAAAATTAATGAGTGGGAAATGAAAAAAAAACCAAAATCATCAAATATTCCCTGTACTTTGTGGTTATAATCAGTTTGTCATATTTCTCTGAAGATTCCTTTCCTTGGTACCTCTCTCCTTTATCCCAGTCTCCCTTTAGGTGAAATCCCGGACTGGATTTAAACACCTACATGCCAATGACTCAACCGCCTTCACTTCCAGCCTTGAGTTCTCTAAGAACTCCAGATCTGGTGATTATAATACATAATAGTATAATATTCTGTAATATATAATATCAGAGACATTCTTTTTCTTAAACTCCTCTAGTTGTTGGATGAAAATCACCCCACCTATCTCTTTTCTTGAAAAGTGTTTAAATGATCTGAACCCTGTCATCTTGGTTGCCCTTTAATAAATTATCCACCTAACCTCTGGATGAACTTGCCAACTTTTGCTCAGCTTCGCAATGACATATATCAGACACATCCTAACTCAATGGCCTTTTTTACTAACTTTTCTCTTCTGATTGTCATGATATTTTCCCAATCTTCTGATCGCTATTTTCTCCTTATCATTTAGTTCCACCTTAAGTTCACGACCTCAACAAGGCCATGCCGTTCTACAAGACGTGATCCTGGTTTCATTCTCTGCTTAGCTTTCACGCCTTTCTGATATCCTCTCATGTATTTCCATTTTGGGGGGTAAGGAGGGGAGGAGATGTATTTTCCCTTTTACTTTGTCATTTTCGAAGTATCTCTAGGACCAATGGGACTCGAGTCTCAGTAAATATTCATTGATTGTTTAGCAATTATTATTAATGATGGTATTTCAGGTTCTAATTCCAAAGAACCCATTAGACAGTGTTGGCTTTTTTTCCAGCTGACTTACTGCATACTTAGCTTTTTAGTATATTCATTCTTCATCTGTTCATTGGTTCAGCGGATGTTTGTTGAGGGTCTGCCTTTGCAATACATAAGGCAGGCCATGCTAAATTTTCAAGTTGCTAGTTGAAACATTGAAATTAAAAACCCAAAACTGAGAAATAGAATTATTTTTGCTGCTGGTTTGTCCGCTCTCTTGAAATGCTACATTATATTTTTTTTTCCTTTTAATCTCTCCAATCACCCATGCTTTACCTAAGTTCCTAAGAGCAAAAATTGACTTCAAGAACAATTTATTTTAAGGTCATGCCCAACCAGTTCCATTCATATAGGAGATGTCAGTTATGTTCTTTATAATTTTATTTTGAAAATTTGACAAATGCCACTAATATGCAAATTATGTATTTAGTTGTAGAACTGAACCAATATTGGTGAGCATTTTTGTTTTTATAATGTTGCAGATTTTTTCCACCAGCATCTCCGTATTTTACAATGAGCAACTTTTTAATGTGTATATTTCTGTTAAAGCTTTTCCTTATTTAATTCAACTCTTCCTTAATTCAATTCTTCATTTAGTTTATATTTAAATGTTTAGAGTATTTCAGTATGTATTGGCACCATTTGACAAAATAGTTGAAGTAGGTTTGTCTAAAAACTCTGGACTTGAGTCAGACAATTGCTCTCCCAAGTGCCAATCAGCAAGTTGGAGAATTTATCCAACCATTTGTAACATTATAAAAGAAGTCAGAGAAACAAAATTGAAAATTTATTTTTTGTAAAACCTAACTATGGGGGCAGCCCAGGTGGCTCAGTGGTTTAGCGCCACCTTCAGTCCAGGGCCTGTTCCTGGAGACCCAGGATCAAGTCCCACGTCGGGCTCCCTGCATGGAGCCTGCTTCTCCCTCTGCCTCTCTCTCTCTCTCTGTGTATGTCTCTCATGAATAAATAAATAAAATCTTAAAAAAAATAACCTAACTATGAAAGCAGTTTCAATGAATGATTTTAGCATTGCACACCCTATAGAAAGTAACCGTATGGAGGAAAAGTTTTGCTGAGATAAACATCTCTTGCTACCTCACTAACTCACAGGAGCCCACCTCATTAGAGTATTAGGTCAGTTCTCACATAGCATTGTCCCCTTCATGGAAACTTAACCCACTTTTCAAATACAATACTTTGAAGAAAGCAGAAAACTCATAATAGTAAACCTTGCATAAAGCACCATGGAACATAAATGTTAAAAGTACTCATGATTTAAATGCAGAGAACAAAAGGATGGCTACCAGAGGGAAGGGGGTTGGGGGCCCGGCAAAATGGGTCAAGAGGAGTAAGAGGTGCAGGCTTCTAGTAATGGCACAAATAAATCACAGCTCTAAAAGGAAGTATAGTCCGTGATATTGTAATAGGGTTGTATGGTGACAGGTGGTCGCTACCCGTGTGGTGAGCATAACATCATGTATACAAATATATACATAAAAATAAAAGAAAAGAATTAAAGACTCATGATTGCAGGCAAAGCAAATCCTACCCGAAAAACTTACCGTTGTTACTAGTCATCCGGGCTGTGCCTTCACGACACCCAAACATATCAACCAATTCGTTATAAAACACCAAACAGCTTTATTTCCATTTGTTTCTGTTGTTGTTGTTATTTGATTAACCGAATTGACTCTTTTTGGTCAAAATCAATTTATTCTTTTGCTGTTGTGTAGAAACATCCTTAATGTTGGCTATGGGCACTTAATGGCAAAACAAACAACAAAACTGAGAAGAAAAATGACTGCAGCACAGATTTTAAGAAACATATTTTCCTGCTCACTGATCTCCTTTTATCTTCTGCCCATATGTTTCTGTGTTGCAGTTTTATCTCTCCCACACTTATGGGATGCTTTGGCAGGGGAAATGAATTCTGATGAGACAGTCTTGGTGATATTCCAGGAAGTTTTTAAGAAGTTCAGATACCAAACATAGGACTGAATCACTGTGTTGCAAGGATTTGGCCCCCGCTTGTCAACGGGCTCTGGCTTGTTTGTTTGTTTGTTCGATTTGTGTGGTTCTGGGATGTGTGTTTGCAAGGCTCGGTGATTCAATTGTGTTTCTACTTGACCAAACCATGGACTCATTCTTCAAAATTCACTGTGTTTGGCTAAGTATAATGTTTCTCGGTGCGTGAGGAGCACAGGAGAGGTATGTGTCATGGTAATACATGCAAGGCGTAGCTTTTAAGTACCTGTAGGGGCAGATGAAGAGCAGCAGGGAAGGCAAGTCATGTAGTTCCAGCCACAGGGACCCTACAATGAGCACATTTACCCCTGGATGACCACAAGAAGGAATGTTGCTTCATTTCTTTTCTCAGCATAATGTCTTAGGCAAATAATTTGCATACATTAGAATGTCAGTGAGCTGCAACTTTCCAGATTGAATGCAAAATGTACCTCCCACGCCAGAATGCAGGTATCTGCATCTACAGGGACACTTCCACAGTCTTGAGCGATGCAGGTATGTTACTATCATTCCTTTCTCTTGCTCTTTTTAAAGCTCTCTCTCTCTCTTACCATCCTTGTGATGTATGTTTTGCTTACTTTCATTCTCATTCTTGCTCAGCCTAGAGTTGTTTTGAAAGAAATGATGGGAGTTGCAGGAAGCGTCATTCATTTCAACAGATATTTGTGAATTGCATTCTAGGTGCCAGCTCTTGCATTTATCTATTCACACTAATCATGATGGAAATGTGAAGAATGACAGACATTCCTCCTTACGTAGTCTTACTACTGGGCACCCGAGTGGCTCAGTGGTTGAGCGTCTGCCTTGGGCTCAGTGTGTGAACTCGGGATCTGGGATCCAGTCCCACATCAGGGTCCCTCCCTGCAGGGAGCCTGCTTCTCCTTCTGCCTGTGTCGCTGCCTCTCTCTCTGGGTCTCTCATGAATAAATACATAAAATCTTTTTTTTTTTTTAAGTCTTACTCCTTATTACGGTCTTCTATATGAAACGAACTTACATTTTGTGAAGCAACAAAGTTACATTTAATATGCAGCATCTTTTCCTATATTGTATAGTTTTTCTCCATGTGCTCATTAGTTGTTTGTCCTTTTTCTATCTGAGAGTTGCAAATGTATTAGGAGATTTGTCTTATTAATAAAGAACTTGGAGATCTAGGAGAAACAAGTATTTGTTTAATCATTTTTAATGATTCTCTTTAGGATTTTTTTAAACCTTCTTAGATTTTTGTATCTTTATGTTTCTTTGCTGTAATATGCTCTCTTTCCTCCCACAGGGCAATTCCTGAATATCAATGAATGTTTTAAAAATATCATGGGTTGCAATAAATATTTTCTTCTTAAAGAATTAACTAAAGTGTTATATTTCATTTAGGATTACCATAGTTTTGTCTTTGAAATCATGATTCATTCCATGGTAAATATCAAAAATGTGCAAACTATGGCTGATGAGTACTGCCCTCCTAAAGACTCAATACACATTGCTCTAACATCTCAGTTCTTATGAGAAAGGTGTGTTTTATTCCATGGACATTTTGGATCTTGTAATATCTCAACCTTCTTTCTTTGCCTTGGCCTTTAGGATGTTCAGAAATGATCTGAGTGCAAACCTTTAGCTACTTTATATCATTAATTTCTTTGAGCTAATTTCCCCCAAGATTTATTTTAGCATCCCAGCACTCCATCACGTAGGGATTATTGATTGCCCATATATCTGAACTTACTCTCTAGCCTCCCTCAGTGGTCAACTGAAAACACACTACCCAAACCCCCTCATAGACTTGGTCTTCCTGGCATGTACAGTCCCCCATCCCAAATCATATTGCTAGACCATCTGATCACCCAAAATCAGAAAAACAAAGACAATCCTAGAAGGCCTGAAATTCCAAGGACTTAGAAATTATCTCTTAGAAGCCAAGGACAAAGGATTGACCTCTTTTGGAAAAGGATAAACTCTTTACCATATATAATTAAAGAGATAGGTAGCACACTTGGAAAAATTATTTGAAATGAGGACTTCCACATTTAGCCAAGATAGAGTAACAGACACCACAAATACTCTTTTGCTTTGAAACACACACACACACACACACACACACACAAACAAGATAAAGCATGAAAAAAATGTTTTTTAAGGTGTTCTATATTAGGCCAAAACAGGCAGTGAACCTCAGGCTTAGAAAACAAATGGGATTATCCCTATAACTGATACACTTCAGTGCCTGGAGAATTTCCAGGCTGTGACACCGAGCATGGAAACAGGTATAATACAACATTTTTCTTGGATAGAAAAGACAGAGCTGAGATCTGGAGAAGCTAAGGTAGCTTGTGTTCTCAGGACAGAATACAGAAGAAAAGACAGGTGCACAGAACAAGGGTTCTGGGCTTTGTAGAGAGACTTCCTGGGTCTTCAGCTGGGAGCTCATCAGTGCATAGGTTCTTTTTCCCATTGGGCAGAATAGAAAAGCCTCCTAGTTCATCCTGGAATACTTGGAAGACTCTTGCCTCCATAGTAGGACTAAATAATTACTTGACTATGTGCTTCTTTGATCTCAAATAACATGACTTTATAACAAGACTTGAAGGCATTAAAATGCTGCTGACTAATTTGATTGCATCCTGGAACAAATCTCAAAAATATAGGAATTAAAAGCATTCAGCACATAAGAAGGTAAGATAAATATTTTATGTTTAATCAAAAAATCCTAAGCATGCATAAAAATCTGGGAAAATAGAACCCACAATTACAAGAAAAGTTATTTACTCAGAAGAGACCCAGAAATAACCCAGATTATATCATTAATAGACAAGTACATTCAAACAGCCTTTTTTTTTTTTAAAAAGCTTTTATTTATTTTTTTATTTATGAAAGTTGCAGAGAGAGAGAGGCAGAGACACAGGCGGAGGAAGAAGCAGGCTCCATGCACCGGGAGCCCGATGTGGGATTCGATCCCGGGTCTCCAGGATCGCGCCCTGGGCCAAAGGCAGGCGCCAAACCGCTGCGCCACCCAGGGATCCCCTCAAACAGCCTTTTTAACTCTCTGCCATATGTTCAAGAAGCTGGAAGAAATACTTGAGATCATAAGTAGAGACATGAACATTGTTTTAAATGTGATATTATACTTACAAAGATCAAAACAACAGTGCCCAAGGTAAAATAAATAAATAAATAAAATACTGAGTGTGATTAACAGTAAATTGACATTGCAAAAATAAAACTTAATAAACTTGAAGACAAAGCAATATGAATTTCCTAAAATCAAACCCAGTAGGAAAAAAGACTGGGGAAAAAATAAAAAACAGCATAGCATCTTTGAATTGTAAGAAAGGCTCACAAGGTCAAACATGCAAACAGTTGAAGGACTCACAGAAGAGACAAAGGGGAGAAAAAGAAAATATATTTTTAAAGTAAGGCTATAAATAAATAAATACATAAATAAAGTTGAACCTTTTCTAAGTTTGATGAACATTATAAACCCATACGTCTATGACATTCAATTCAACAAATTCAAAATACAAGAAATCTAAAGAAAACTATACTAAGGCACATCAGAATCAAATTTCCTAAAATTATTTATACAGAGATAATCTTAAAAGCCTTTTCTAAGAAAACATGAATGGTGGGGGCCCCCGGGTGGTTCAGTCGGTCGAGCACCCAACTCTTGATTTCAGCTCAGGTCAAGATGTCAGAGTTGTGAAATCAAGCCCCACATCCTCTCTCTCTCTCTCTCTCTCTCGCTCTCTCTCAAATAAAATCTTTAAAATATGAATGGAAGGAATAAAGAGAGGAAGATATGAATAATTGGGGTTTCAGTTTGTAAATAATGTAAGTTGGAAGACAGTAGAGTAACAAAGTACTGAAAGAAATCTGACAACTTCGAACTCCGTACTCAATAGAAGTCTAAAAGAGTGACACAGTACAGATGTGTTCGTCATGCAAAAGCTAACATAATTTATCACCCGTATACCTACACGACAACAGATTTATACTTTGTATTGTGTACTAAAATACTAACTAAAATTTGATTACAGACTTAATGCAAAATCTAGACATACCACTTTTGGAAGAAAACAGGGGAGAAATATCTTTGTATCTTGGTTGGAAAAGCACTTCATAAGTAAGATACATAAAAGAAAAAAAGGCATAAATTTGTTATCATCAAATTATTTCTTTTCCTTCAAAAGACACATCAAGAGAACAGAAAGATGAACTGAAGACTGTGAAAAAATAACATATGTGATAAAGAACTTGCACCTAGAATATATAAAGCGTACTTAAAATCCAATAAGAGAATGAATGACCCAATTAAAAAAAAAAAAGCAAAAGATTAAATTAAAATACACACCTCACCAAAGAAGATTTACAAATGGCAAATAAGCACATGAAAGATGTTTAACATCCTCAACCACTCGATGAATAAAAATTAAAAAATCACAATAAGATATTCCCAGCTACCTACTGAAACGTTTCATTTTAAAAATGGGTCATATTGATGGTTTACTAGAACATAAAGGTTACTAGAACTTTCATACACCGTTGGTGCAAAAGAAGAGTTATGCAAGTCCTTCAAAAGAGAATTTGGAGATTTCTAAAAGGTATTTATTTGTCAGGCATTTTACTACTGAGTTTTTATCACAGAAAAATAAATGTGCAAGACTTTCACATGAATGTTCATATGAGCTTTATCCTTAAGAGCCAAAGCCTGGAACCAAATCAGTTGTCCACCAATAGGTAAGTGGATAAACCAACTATGGTCCTCCCATAAATGGGCTAATCTTTTTCATCAGATACTGATGAAATTTAACAGGGATTGGCAAACTATGGCCCTGAGCTAGATTTGGTCTATGGGCTGTTTTTATAAGGTTCACAAGCTAAGGTTTTTTTTTTTTTTTTTTTTACCTTTCTAAGGGCTATTATGCTGAGTGAAATAAGTCAATCAGAGAAGGACAAACATTATATGGTCTCATTCATTTGGGGAATATAAAAAATAGTGAAAGGGAATAAAGGGGAAAGGAGGAAAAATGAGTGGGAAATATCAGAAAGGGAGACAGAACATGAGACACTCCTGACTCTGGGAAACGAACGAGGGGTGGTGGAAGGGGAGGTGGGCGGGGGGTGGGGGATGACTGGGTGACGGGCACTGAGGTGGGCACTTGATGGGATGAGTACTGGGTGTTATTCTATATGTTGGCAAATTGAACACCAATAAAAAATAAATTTATTAAAAAATATATATATAAAGTAAGTACACGAAGAAGAACAGGCACAGAAATCTTGCATGGCCTGCAAAGACTCATATATTTATTATGTGGCCCTTTTGAAAAAAAAGAAAGTTTGCTGATCGCTCCATTATTACAATATGGGGAACTACAAAATAATTATGCTGGCAGAAAGAACTCATGGGTCAAATAATACATATTGTATTGCTTGATGGATACAAGGTTTTTTTTTTTTTTAAAACAAAAAGTAATCTGTGATGACAAAGAGCAAATCATTTGTTTCTGGGAAGGCAGGAAATGGGAGAGAGCGGAGAGGAGAGATTGAAAAGGGGCTGAGGAAACATTTGGGATGATGGATATATGCATTATCTTGATTAGAGTGATACTTTTGTGGGTACTTAGACATGTCAAAACATCAAATTGTGTGTTTTAAATACATATGGTTTATTGTATGTCTGCTATGCCTCGAGAGAATTCTTAAAGTCATTTTAAAATGCTGATTTGCATTTTCTGATCAATAATGGAAGTAGCCAAAATGAATTTTTTTTTGTTTTCCACCTATATTTTATTTGTATGCCAGGTGTACTCCTTTTATATCATCTTGGTGTAGTCAAAGGTCATTTAAAAATAATTTTAGAGGTGACTGAGTGGCTCAGTTGCCTGTGTCGGCCTTCAGCTCAGGCTGTGGGGAGCATCATAGGATGGTCTCCACGTAGGGCTCCCTGCTCAGTAGTGAGTCTGCTTCCCTCTCTCCCTGGGCCCTCCCCCAGCTCATATTCTCTCACGCACTCACTCCCTCTGATAGATTAAATAATAATAATAATAATAACAATCTTTAGCATAGACAAAAAAAAAAAAAAAAACAGGATTGCTACTCCAAAAGCAAATTCTGCTTTGCCATTTTTTTTTTTTTTTGAACAAGCAAGTTGACTGCTGTTCATCCTTAAAGTGCCTGATAAAGGGCGTGCCCGTAAAAAGACTCCTTCACGATTTATGGGTGCCGTGCAGGCTAAGCCTAACACCCCGCTGAAAACTGAGCTTGTCCATGTGTGGTGAACCAGTGCATGATTGTCAAAGAGGAGGAGTAAAGATGAGACAATTATTGGCCAACTCCCTCAAAGGATATTTTTAAACTTCTAACATTTCACTTATAATTATGTTTCCTTAAGATAGTTAAAAAGTCCAAAGAAAAACTTTAGCTCCAGAGAATTAAATCCTATCAAATATGGCTCCTTTAGGTGTTGTACAATTATTTTTCACTCAATCTTTTAAATATGCTCATTGGTTAAGAGGATTACAATAGAGAAACAGAGGAACAGGGATTGTATCCATTGAATATGCTTATTGGTTAGACATTACTAAAAGTCACGGTATCATTGAGTGTCAAATTAATATAAGAGAAAGTTGGCATTTGTACATCAGAGGTCATGTTCATAATTCTAAAATAATCACATAAATCCTAAGGCCAAGTTTCTCATATGTTGTTAGCAAATCTCTACGTACTCATATCCATCCACATAATTACTTTTCAGGGTTTGGTTTTTTATCACAAATCACAGTATTCTAATAAACATGGGACACATTTATTCATATATTATAAATAATTCCAATAGGTGTCAATGGGCTTGTGGTAGGAAGTATCAAAGTAATGATTTTTAAGTTTCAAATAGTAAACAACACTTCAGATAAACGATACACGGATTAGCTAGATCATAGATAGGAACACTACTGAACAACCTAGTTTTCACATGCATTAACTACAACTCAGATTGACCTTTTTTTTTTTTTATTCCAGTCTTCTACATTTCTGACAATGAAGGATTTATTCTCTGATTTCAAACTGTAAGCCATCTTTTACTCACTTCTGTTTTTATCTGCCATATTCACCAGTCCCAGAGATTTGGGATTCTTAACTTTTTGGTATGAAATGACTTGACTTTATTGCTGAAAACATGCTCACAGTTGTTAACATTTTCAGTTGTTCACACCTTGATTTTCATAAGAGCTATAAAATTGACCCTCTGAGTCCCGGATCTGCACTTCTCCAACCTATGAGGAAAATTCCCATCAAATTAATTTTCCAAATTCTTTCTTTAATTAGACCTTGAAGGACATAAATTAACTTTGTTCTAGTTTATCAAATATAAACTGATTTGTTTGTCTTATAAGATTCTGTGGATGATGGTGTTTCCTACTTAGTCATTCTACTCTAATATTCTATAGTATTCTTTTCAAATCAATGAATTAAGGAACAGATGTTTTCTCATTTTTTGGTGTGTGTCCCTGAACCTCTGCTCTGTTAGTTCTCCCAAACCTAGAGATAGATTCCTTTCCTATGATGCCTGACTACTCAGATTCTGCTTCCTACTTTGCTCCTCTCGAAGGCTAAATTTCTATCATTCCCTTTTCAGATTATACTAGTTTAACTTCATCATAAGTGGCCATCTTTCCCCTTCTCAGTTAGCATGATTCCACAGGTATTAATCTCACCTATTCATGAATCTTATAAAATGATTGAGTACAGAAAATTATTAAGGCTCAGTCTAGAGAAAATCGGACGGGTGCTTTTGAACCATCACCATAGAGCACCAAAGAACCATCACCATAGAGCTGACTCAAAAAAACCTGGTCTTTTGTCTTAGTGCTGCCACAGCTAGTAAATTATTTTTCAAATGTGTCTATTATTTAACTCATCCAATATTCACTGAGTTGCTGCTTTGTGCTGTGTGTCTCTTGTTTTCACGTATTTTATAATATAAATAAAATTGTTAAGGCAGTGAGCTTTTGCATCAAACTTACCTATGTTGAAATTCCAACCTTGTTATTATTTTGGAAAAAGTTATTTAATCTCTTTAAGTTTTTATTTCTTATCTCATAGAGCAGGCTAAATGGCATCTTTCTCACATGGTTGCTATAGGGAATTCATGTAAATAGCATATTCCATTGATTTCCAAAGAGCCCCCTTTTTAATTACATTTCAATATCTTTGAAATCAGAACGTAACATATAATCAGTGATGTCTTCTGATTATACAAAATAAAGATATATCATATTCTACAAAATAAGGTAACATATATTGGGCAATTATAAGCGAGCTTGAGACATGATATGAACTCAATAAATGGCAGCTATTACACATAGTAGGGAGAAAATGCATACAGCAAACATTATTAGGCTAATATATAATAAACAGAAAATTTTTAGGAAATGGGAAGTCTAAGGTGTTATGTGAGCACATTCTAGAGCACATAATCTATACTTGGGGAAGCTTCTCAGATGTTGTTAGCAAATATCCACATACTCATATCTTTCTACATATTGAATTTTTGTTTCCTTATTACAAGTAAAATACAGTATTTTAATGAGCAAGGACTATGTGACTTTTAAGATTAGAGATAGCTGTCAAGATTTAGTGAGAAAAAAAATAAAACCACAAAACAAAAGGAAGCAGTATGTGCATGTTCAAAATTTTTAAAAATTCAATTAATAAAAGGGCAGAAGACATGAACAGACATTTCTCCAAAGAAGACATCCAGATGGCTAACAGACACATGAAAAGATGCTCAGCATCACTTATAATCAGGGAAATACAAATCAGAACCACAATGAGATACCACCTCATACCTGTCAGAATAACTAAAATTAACAATATAGGAAACAACAGGTGTTGGAGAGGATGTAGAGAAAGGGGATCCCTGTTGCACTGTTGGTGGGGACGCAAACTGGTGCAGTCACTCTGGAAACAGTGTGGAGGTTCCTCAAGAAATTAAAAAAAAAAAAAAGAACTGCCTTACGCTCCAGCAAATGTGCTGTTAGGTACTTACCCGAGGGTGCAAAAATGCTGATTCAAAGGGATACATGAACCCCGATGTCTATAGCAGCATTATCAACAATAACCAAATTATGGACAGAACCCAATTGTCCATTGACTGTTGAATGGTAAGGAAGAGGTGGTATATATACACAATGGAATATTAGTCATCAAAAAATGAAATCTTGTCACTTGCAATGACATGGATGGAGCTAGGGCGTATTATACTAAGTGAAATAAGTCAGTTAGGGAAAGACAAACGTCATATGATTTCACTCATGTGTTAATAGTGAAAAGGATTATAAGGGAAAGGAGGGGAACTGAGTGGGGAAAAATCAGAGAGGGGGACAAAACATGAGAGACTCCTAACTCTGGGAAATGAACAAGGGGTAGTTGAAGAGGCGGTGGGTGGGGGGATGGGGGGATGCGGTGACGGGCACTGAGGGGGGCACTTGATGGGATGAGCACTGAGTGTTATGCTATATGTTGGCAAATCAAACGCCAATAAAATACATATATATATACATATATAATTAAGAAATAAAACAAATGAACATGAGGGGAAAAAAGAGAGAGGGAAACCATAAAACAGACTCTTAACTATAGAGAAAAAACTGAGAGTTTGCTGGAGGGGAGATGGGCAGGGGGATGGGTTAAAAGGAGGGTACTGAGCTGAGCACTGGTTGTTATATGTAATAGATTATTACATTCTTGAAACTAATATTAAACTATATTTTAACTAACTGGAATTAAAATAAAATAGAAACTTGGAACTACAAAAAAAAAATCACTAATTCTGGAGTACACTGAGAATTGGCCAAAGATTAGACTAGAGAATTAAATAAGCATCGGGTCATAAAAGACTTTTAAGTTGTTTTGATGATTTGCAACTTTATATGATGATATTGGGGAGACATTGAAGTCTTTTCAGAAGCTGTTAAATGCTAACAGATAATTTAAACTCTGTAGAGCTCAATTACTTAATTGCCTACTACTGGTTTATGGGATAAAACATTATTTCAATATGAGTATTATGAACTTCCAGATATTTACAAGAAAAGTTAAAGGGCCCATAGTTCTTTTAAAGATAATTTCTCTGCAGTGAGCTTTAACCTATATTTTTTCAACAAAAGTATATACGTTGTTTGCATGTGTGTTACTTTAACAAATTGCAAACCTTGGTGCAGTAGCAGGATATTAAAGAAAAAAAAAAAGAAAGTCAGAAAAAAGTCAACATGCCTACCTTGATTTCTCTTTCAAGAAACTTCTTGAAATACATTAGAAAATCATTATTTTTGAATTCCTTAACCTCTTTAAATAAAAATTTAGCTCTGACCTCATTTCATTCTCTATTCCCTAAAGCACTCATCTTATGTCCTTTGATCTTGGAATACTTATTAAACTGTGTATATATTTCTCTTACATTTATTGTGTACTTGAAAGTGTCCTAAATACGACCATATAAAGTTATAACCACACTTCACAGAAAGTCATACAAATGGAGAGCCACAAAAATTCTGTTTTCTATTTCGCCATGTTTTCCTCTTTCTAGACCCCCTGAAAAAGGTACAGATACAACCATTGGCCATTTTGTAAATAGCACAGAGGAAGCTATGAGTCACACACTTAGCCTTCTGTGCTGTTCTTGAAAGTATCTATTTTCCAGCTCAAAGAATGTGACCTTGACAAGAGATTTGCTGAAAGATTAAGAAAAATCATTTAAGAGCAGGTACAGTATCCAGTGTCTGTGGGTTATGCCTGCCTACAGCTTTCTAAAAACTAGAATATCTCATGGAATATAACAATTCCCATATTGCCCTCAATGACTTGAGGTCCGTAGAAGCAATGTGTTATAAGCAAAGAACCTCAAAATCCAAAAAAGTACGAGAAAATTGAAAATACCAGCAGTCCTGAGGCCATTTGGAAATCACTGGGGAAATAAACGTTTGGTTTTAATATTTTCATGTGCCCTGCACAAGTTGGGAAATCTGAATAGAGATACCAAACAAACAAGCAAGCAAGCAAACAGAAACAAACAAAGCTTCTAGAGGGAAAACCCCTGGTGAAAGGATAAAAGAGAAAAAATAACTATTCCTAAAATTATTGTGTCTGTAAGCAAGATTTACCTTTTTTTTTCTCTTTGAAAGTCTGCCCTCCTTTAAGTTCGTTATCCAAATTCATACCACTCAAGTTCTTCCAGAAATCTTTTAGCTGAGAATATATTTTAGACTGTTTCTAAGTTGTTAGTTCCCTCAAGGACCTGGAAGCAACAAACGTAAATCATATAAAAAATCTCAAAGAATTTCATAGATAATGATTTTTTGAGTTGCAAAAATATATGGTTTGCTATTAAAGACGAACATTAATGATCAATAAAGTGACAAAAGACCTAGGTATGCAAACACTTAAAATAGGAAAATTACCAAATACAAAAAAACAAGCATTTCAATATCCATAGATGTGGAAGTGGACATCAATAGAGAGATTAAGAAACAGACTATAAGCTATGACTGAGCAAATCATCAATGAAAAACTAGCCTTGCCTAGGGGGGGACCGCCATCCAGGAGCTGCACTGCAGAGGTGGCCTTGCAGGCACCTGAAACCCTGAGGGAAAAATATTTTTCAAGCCAGAAGAGTAGAAAACAGAGATCCTGTGATCGCTGTGTGAGAAACTCCCATTTTTTTCCTGGTGCTTGTCCAGAGATGTCCCCAGCCATGCAGTACTACACTGAAGAGCACATGACTATCACTCCAAAAAAGAAAACTACCTATTTTTCAAGCTCGAGGACCAGGAGAAGCAACACCTGGAGTCAGAATGTGGGTACAGTATGAACCAACAGAAGTTCAGTTTGCCCCTGAGTATGTACAAGACAGACTAAAAATCTAGCAACACCTTTGAAACGTCATGTGACATTAGAACCCACGAAGCTGAAGACAACTCTGAGTCTATAACTAATTGGGTAGATTGTTTGCAAAAAACAAAAGACTCACCATTATCAGAAAATTTTAATAGGACCCCGGAGGCTTAACAACATACCAAATATGTCTGAGACACAATCCAAAATTTATCAACAAAGAACAAAAACATTCTTAAAGGGAAAGGTTATTAAGGTAAAACATACACTCCTAAGTGAAAGGTAAGATAGAAATTGTCAGAGGGAAATAGAAACCACTAAAAAACAAAAACACAAACAGATGGAAATGTAACTAAATATCTGCAATGCCTGGTACTTCAAAGTATCATACATTATACAGCACAATTAAAGAAGACCTAAGTAACTGTAGAGATATATTATATTCATCGTTCAAAAGATTCAGTATTGTTGGGACACCAATTCTCCCACAATTGATTATGCAGATGATCTAGAAGAGCCAAAATGTTTTTTTTTTAAGAATCTATTTATTTATTCGTAAGACACATACACACACACACACACACAGAGAGAGAGAGAGAGAGAGAGAGAGAGAGAGACAGGCAGAGGGAGAAGCAGGCTCCCTGCAGGGAGCCCAAAGCAGGAATCCGTCTGGGACTCCACGATTACGCCCTGAGCCAAAGGCAGATGCTCAACAGCTGAGCCACCCAGGTGTCCCCTAAATACTTTTCTATAAGAGCAAACTTGGAGGACTTCAACTAACTGCTTTCAAGAATTACTCTAAATTTCACTCTAAAGAGAACCTGGTATTTCAAAAAGTTAGGTATTTAGCCCAGTGAAAGCGAACTAGAAATTCACAAATAGACTCTCTCAATTTGGTGCTGGGGAAACTATATATTTATATGAAAAAAATCAACTTTACCTCTTAATTCTTATCATAAAGGGAAATTAATTTGAGATGTATCACAGACCTAATTTTGAAAGCTAGAATAGTATCATTTCTGGAAGGAATCTGAGAAGAAAATCTTTGCAACCCTGGGGTAGGTAAATATTTATCATATGAGACACAAAAGACACATATACAAATTTAATATATTGGACTTTATCAAATTAAATCACATACTCTTTGGGGGTTTCTGGGTGGCTCAGTCAGTTGAGCATCTGACTCTCGATTTTGGCTCAGGTCATGATCTCAGGGTCCCAGGATTGAGCCCCCATGGGGAGCTGCATGCTCAGTGCAGAGTCTGCTTCTTTCTCTCTCCCTCTGCCCCTCTGCCCACTCTCTCTCTCTCTTTTTCTCTCTCTCTCTCCTCCTAAGATAAATTAAAAAAAACAAAAACATTTTTCTCTTTGAAATACTTAGTTAACAAAAGATAAAGTCAATAAAAATAATAGGGAAAATAATTGTAATACAATTACCTGTCAAATACTTGTACCAGAAATATATAAAGAACTCTTGAAATGCAGTAATAACACAAATAACTCCATTTAAAAATAGAATATTTAAACATATATTTTTTAAAAAGATCTACGGATGGCAAATAAGCACTTGAATAGATGTTCAGTGCCATTAATCATCGAGAAAATACAAATGTAAACCACAATAAGTATGTCTATATTATTGCTAGAAGAGTTAAATTTTTTTAACCAACAATAGGAAGTATTGGTGAAGATATATAGTGACTGGAACTCTCATGCACACAGGGGGAGTGTGAGGTGGTGCAATCATTTTGATAAACTTCTTGGTTAGGATATAACGTTAAACACACACCCACCATATAGTCCATCCATTCTACTTCTAGACACTTCCTCTCAAGAAACAAAAATATAGTTTACCCTTGTATAACACAGGAGGTTAGGGGGGTGACTCCCTACCAACTGAAAATCTGCACGTAAGTTTTAGCTCCCCCAAATCATAACTACTAATATCTTACTGTTGACCAGAAGCTTTTCTGATAACAAAAACAGTTGATTAATACATATTTTGTGTGTTGTATGTATTGTATATTGTATTCTTAGAGTAAGCTAGAGAAAATAAATGCCATTGAGAAATTATAAGGGAAAATACATTTACCGCACCGTACTGTATGAAATCTGTGTATAAATGGGCCCAGGCCGTTCAAATCTGTGTTGTTTAGGGGTTCACTGTGTATGTGTCCACATAAGGACTTGTACATAAATCTGTATAGGAACTTTACACATAATAGCCAAAACAACAACAACAACAACAAAGGAAACGACCCAAATGTTCAAAGGTAAATGGATAAACAAAACGTAGGGTACCCATAATGGAATACTTGGCAATGAAAAGAATGAACTACTGATAAACACAATTGTATGTATGAACATCAAAAACATGTTTAGAAAAAAAAACATGTTGAGTGAAAAAAGACAAAAGAAAGCATACATGCTATATGATTCCATTATTGATGAAATTCTAAAAAGAAGTCAAGTCTGCCCAAATCAGTTTACAAATTCAGCTGGCTCTGGGTTTTCTTATTAAATGTGTAAAGAAAAAAATATATATAAAAAATAAATAAAATAAAAAAAATAATAAAATAGAATAAGTGTGTAAAGCTAAAAATACCAAGACATTAAAAAAAAAGAAGATCTTGCTATGCTAGATACCATAGTGTATTACATTGCTATAGATATGGAGATAGCATGATAATGGCCCACAAAAAGGGAAATGGATCAGTGGAATTTACATAAGGTCTAGAAGTAATTCCAAGTAAATATACAATTGATAGATTATGAAAGTGACAATATCAAAAGTGAAAGGATACACTATTTATTGAATCGCTCTGAGAACAATGGAAAAAATAGGATCAAGAATGCAGCATTGAAAAAGAAATAAAGTTATATTTCTGCCTCTCAGATTAGACAAAGTGAATTCCACATCAATAAAGTGTGTAAATATATTAAGTAAAATATAAAATGATTAAATTTTAAAATTGGACAACTTTTACAATTATTAAGGTTGCAATGACTTTCCAACAAAGACAGAAACCTAAAATACAAAAGGAAAATTTGGCAGCATAACTATATAGCAATATATATTTTTTGTGATGAAAGGTAGCATAAATGATATTAAATGAAAAGTGACAAGATTGGAAACTTTTCATTATATCTGACAAGTACATGTAGAGCCTGTAAGTAATATCAGAAATCAATAGTGAAAGGATGAAAAGCCAAAGAAAATTTAGTGTAAAAAAAGTCTGAACAAATGAAAAAATGCTCTGCATCACGTGGCATCAGGGAAATACACATCAAAACCACAATGAGATCCCACCTCACACCAGTGAGAATGGGGAAAATTAACAAGTCAGAAACAACAGGTGTTGGTGAGAATGTGGAGAAAGGGGGACCCTCTTGCACTGTGGGTGGAAATGCAGGCTGGGCAGCCACTCTGGAAACACCATGGAGGGTCCAGAAGAAGTCACAGAGCTTCCCTATGACCCAGCGATTGCCCTGCTGGGGATTTACCCCAAAGATACAGATGCAGGGAAACGCCGGGCCCCCTGCACCCCGATGTTCGCAGCAGCAACATCCACAATAGCCACACTGTGGAAGGAGCCTTGGTGTCCTTCAACAGATGAATGGATGAAGAAGATGTGGTCTGTGTATACACATACCATGTGAGGTATTTCTGTGCGCACACACAGGCACGTGTGCACACACTCACACACTCAGGGATATTACTCAGCCATCAAAAAGGATGAATACTTAGCATTTATATCAGTGTGGGCTAGAACTGTAGCGTATTATGCTGAGTGAAATAAGTCAATCAGAGAAAGATAATCATTATATAGTTTCATTCATATGTGGAATATAAGAGACAGTGCAGAGGCTCATAGGGGAAGGGAGAGAAAAGCAAATGGGAAGTCATCAGAAAGGCAGAAAAACCATGAGAAACTATAGAAAACAAACTGAGGGTCGCTGGAAGGGAGGTGGGTGGGCGATGGGGTAACTGGTGATGGGCATCGAGAGGGCTCGTGTGTGATAAGCGCTGGGTGTTCTACGCAACTGATGAGTTATTGAACTCTACATCTGAAACGAATGATGCACTAATGATGATGATATGCTTAGCTAATTTAATTTAATTATTTTTTAAGTCTGAAAACGTAGAAAAGGAGTCACCCGGATGTAATGACAAAACATGATTATCCATTCTTTCCTGAAACCGTTCATAAATTCCATTGTTACGAAGGGATATCAGGAAGTGGATACAGGCAAAAAAATCAAGAAATTTTTGAAAAATAAAAACAGTGTGGGAAAGTGCTAGAAAGAATCAACCAGCTGTTGACATTGGTTGTTTTTAGTGTGGTATTTGGGATTGAGAGGGACAGGAATAAGAAAGTCTTTCTTTTTTTTAACCCTGGGATAGAATTGTGCGTGTTGTTAGGTAGTTCTCACAGCTGAAAAAGCAGCAGCCTTTATAGATGACGAATATACATCTTTTTTTTGGTAAATGTACCCCTATGGGTCATATAAATTATTTTTTCTGTAATCTCTCTCAATGCGACCATGAATTAAGAGAATCCAGGGCATAGCTGTGTGTGTGGGTGTGCGCGTGTGCCCCCAGAACGAGATGTGAGTCTTCGTTTGTTTTGTTTTTCGTTTTTTTACTTTTCATACTTGCATTTGTCTCCACATAAATGTTCCATCCAAACCTGGCCACAGATTTGTACTGGATCTCTTCAGTTTCTAGTTACTTTGCTGCTCCTCAAAACACATTTCTGGGTCTGTTTGCTTTTAAGCCCTTATGGGCATTCATGACAGGTAAGCATGCGGTTAATGTAATGAAGTATATTCATACGTATTATGACATGTGTATGTGTAGGAATGTGTGTGAGCACGTCTATATATATATTGAGTATAGATAGATATTTGGATGTGACAGCAAGATTTATTTTTTTTAATATTTTATTTATTTATTCATGAGAGACACAGAGAGAGGCAGAGACACAAGCAGAGGGAGAAGCAGGCTCCATGCAGGGAGCCCAATGCGAGACTCGATCCCAGGACCCGGGGGTCACGACCTGGGCCGAAGGCAGACGCTCAGCCCCTGAGCCACCCTGGTGCCCCAACAGTACCAACAGTGAGGTTTCAAACAATTTAACTGTTCCCAGTTATTCTCCAGTTATTCTGGGTTTTGTTTTGCTTTTTTTTTTTTTTTTTGATGACCTTTGGTACTACAAAGCTTCACCCCGTGCTCCCATCTGGTACTTAGCAAATCATTTTTTGCTTAGTTCTCTACTTTTATTTAAAATAGATCTACCAGAAAATTCCAGATCAAAGACTTTTGTATCTGATAACGTAAGACAGGAGATGTGAACGAACAAACCACGCTTTCAAAGTGGCTGCACAAATGTTTTCTCTGGGAATGTAAATTAATTAATCTATTTAATTTTTTTTATGTTAATCTATATTCAAGTTAAAGGGGAAATTTCTTCACATACTTGAAAACAAAAAGCCGTATACTGCCACAGGGTTTTAGTCAGTTTGGATGCAGGTTGAAGATCCTATTTATGTCAAATGCGGCTCTTCTCTAACCTTTGAGGGTCAATAGCTAAAGAATTGAGGTTATTTAATAAATAAATAAAAGATGTTTTCATGCCAGGAGAAGGGAAAAGGAGATTAGGATGTGGTGTATGGACTCCAGTGTTCACGAGTTCAGCTAATGGTGTGGAATGAGAAGTTGAGTTTCCTATAAGATACATGGATCGACCGTGCAATTTTAAAAGAAACTGGACCATAGTCAGCCCCACATTCATAATTAACTGTTTGGTGTTTGCTAAATGTCATCTGTCATAGCAGTTCTAATTCAGTTTTGAATGTTACGCATTTAATATTTATTTTGTAATTTCGTTTTATGTCTCTAATTCTTTAGAACTCTAAGTATGAGCTTATAATTCATGTTGGGTTTACAACTCAAAGTTAATACAAAATGATTTAAGTCAAGTGTAAGAGTCCTCGGGGCGCCTGGGTGGCTGAGTCCATTAAGCTCCCACTCTTGGTTTCAGCTCAGGTCATGGTCTCAGGGTCATGAGATTGATGCTCAGCATGGAATCCACCCAGATTCTCCCTCTCCCCCTCCCTTTGCCCCTCCTCCTGCTGGTGAACTCTCACTCTCTCTCCCTAAAATAAATGCATAAAATCTTTAAATAGATACGTGCATACATGCATCAATGTAGGAGTCCTTAAGGAGGCCTTTTCAAATGGATCTGCACTTGCACCTCAGAAACACTGCCTAGGTGGTTCATCAACTCAGAATGTCTTCAATCAACCATCGTGCTCTTGTACTTGACATTTAATCTCCCGCTTGCAGTACTGTCCTGGAGACCCAAGCTGAATTGTGTAATACCTGATGGTGGGAGGGATGATCCTAATTGCTTCTGTGAAGATTGAATACCATTCGTCAAAACTTTCCATGAACCCCATTAAGCTGAGCCGTTTTAAGTTGGCACAATAAGTGCGGCAGTGTATTTAAAATAATAATCAAAAAGAAACTTTTAGAAGTGCCTTCCATATTTTTTTTAAACAAGAAGAAAAAAAAAACAGGAAAATGTACTGTGATACACAGTGTTCAAACTGAATGAAGGATCAGTGATTAAGGAATGAGGAGGTGTTGTTGAAAATCAGTAAAACAGGGCGTTGTGAAGTTGATTTATTAGAGATCTTTCATGTTAACAAATTTTGTCTAGAGCAGTTTATTTCTGTACAGAGTTGGAAAGAAATGTTTTAATATTTAATTTTAAGTATTTTAAAAGTTACCTTTAAAAAAATAAAGGTTCTATTTATTTATTTGACAGAGAGAGATAGAGAGCGCAAGAAGGGAGCACGGAGCCCCATGTGGGGCTGGAATTGCTGGAGGCTGAGGCCCCCGAAGCTTACCCCGTCTTTGAGCCAGTGCCACCTGTCCCTGAGGCAGCCCAGGGTGACACAGGGGACTCGGAGGGCGCCCCCCCACTCAAGCGCATCTGCCCAAATGCCCCTGGCCCCTGAGAAGCCGGCCTGCCTGTCCTGTTGCCCCAAGGGCCCCTTTGGCTTTTTACAAATAGAGACCCTTTTGTAAAAAAAAAAAAAAAAATGACCCACAGGGATCATGACCTGAGCTGAAGGAAGACGCCCAACCACTAAGCCACCCACGTGCCCCCAAAGTCACCTTCTTTTAAATGTTATCTATATTCAGTGAAACTTAATTAAGATTTTAAAATTAGGAAACTTTTAAAGCCTACAGGACAAAAATTTTTTAATCTATGATTTTAAGTTTTCCAAATTCCACAAGTTAGTTTTAAAAAGTATCAAGGGTAGCAATGTTTTCATTTACCATTTAGAAACATTAGGAAAACAAATAATGTCATCTACGAGGCAATATCTGTAATCAACATCATTCAGTTAAAAAATGTAATAAACAAAAATCTGAGAGAAAAAGGTCAATCTTTTATATTGAGTAAGCTTAGCTTCAATAATAATTTAATATTTTTATTTTCCTCCTTTGGATAGAAATGGAAAAAATTATATAGTTGCCTACTAAACGACTTCTGAGGAACTTTTGGAGTAAGTAGCCCCCCACAGTTAAATAGCAACTTCACAATTCTAGACTACTTTCTCTCTTTTTTTTAAAGATTTTATTTATTTATTCATGAGAGATGCACACAGAGAGAGGCAGAGACACAGGCAGAGGGAGAAGCAGGCTCCCTGCGGGGACCCGGGGCCTTTATCCCAGGACCCCGGGGTCACGCCCTGTGCCAAAGGCAGATGCTCAACCACTGAGGCCTCCAGGCATCCTGTACTGAATATTTTAAAATGTGAGATTAAAATCACCAACAGAAGTAAAAGTCTTTATCATTCTTTATGTTTCACAGCAAAATGTGAGATCATAAACACTTTTTTCAAGACTTCAATCTCCCAAGAGTTAAATATTCTCTTGCTATCTTGGGTGCTTTCCTTGCTTCACTAGTTTTAACTTTGTTTTAAGCCAAGTTTTCGTATGAACAATTTCTAATAGACTTACAGATATAGAACACTTGTTAAAAATTCATGCCGGCCAGAATACAAGAAGGTCAGAAAATGCCTTTGAATTTATGCCATGGTCTTTTCGATAATTCATTCAGGTTTTAAAAGGGAAATTCCTCATTAAGTAAAGGACCTAATGCTTATTAATTTATATGCTTAAGCAAGGGACACCACTAATTCATTTATTAAATATCAAAGACCATATGTTTTCACCCCTTGTCTTTGCTTATTGATTAATTGCCATAAGCCAATACAGATGAAAGCAGGGGGAAAAATACAGTGACCTAGGTAGGTTTCTGATCTCATTTTTAAGCCTAATGAAACATGGCACTGCTTTACCTTTCTGTGCAAAAGTCCAGATGCTGCAGTTTAAAATGAGTTTTCTTCTGTAAGGGTGAATTTTTCAATACTTGAGCAATGTGATGTAATCACCCTGATACAGCAGAGATGATAAGAAGAAGTAGAGGAGGTGAACGTTGTGGAAGCAGTGATCAACTCTGCAATGTCAGACAGTTCTCCAAATTTAACACATTCCTCGTGGATTCGGTTAATGCATCAGAACACATTGCCCAAAACATGCTAACTGGAGCTGATAGATGTTCAGGAGACAAGGCAGGGACATGGAGGGGGAAGGGTTGTTTGGTCCAATCAGAGAAATATCGGGTAAACACATAAACAGGTTAGATAGATGATAGGCAGAGATAGAGAGAGATAGATGGAGATAGAGATAGAGATAGAGATAGAGATAGAGATAGAGATAGAGATAGAGATAGATAGAGATAGAGATAGAGATAGAGATAGAGATAGAGATAGAGAGCTGTATTGATACAGACATACACAGTTCTTTCCTGGAAGGTTAGCAGGTTGTGTAATTGTTTTTTGTTTGTTTTGCTTGTTTATCAGTTAGGTGACTTTCATTGCAAGCAAGAGAAAGGTACTGCCTAAATCAAACAGCGTTGGACTATAATTAAAGTATACCACGTAGTTCACAGAATTGACAAGGTTGGAGAATTTGTTTGGAAGATACAGAAGCCAGGACTGGGGTAGTCAGAACTTGTCAAAAATCCTGTCAGGAAACCACCAAAAGGCATGAGCTCCAGTTGTCCTTCCGTTGACAGTTTGAGGCCTGGAGGCATTCAGGTTGTTTCAAACTCTAGGAGATGCGCTTCAATGGGCTAGTGGGGGGTTACCTACTCACTCCTTCTATAAGTAGAGGACTCCTCTATTTACAATTCCATCAGGACTGCACACAACAGAGGAGAAGCGACTGCAGAAAATAGATCTAGAAAATATATATCTTGAAAATATATCAACAATGCCCCAAAGGAAGGGGATTCTGGGTAACCTTAGATGTAATAAAACTCACTACAATCGAGGAACCTCAAGAATATTTTTATAGGTGTTGTTTCTTAAGTTTATTTGACATTGAAACTTTACTTTTACTTGCTTTTATTTTTTTCAGAGCCTCCCTATGACAAGACATGCTTAAGATGTTGCCTGAGGGTAGCGCTACCTTAGAAGCACAGTTCTTGGGGTCACACCGCATGGTCAGACCACCACACGTTTACCTAAAATGAATCATTGCTGGTTTTACAAAAGGTGTCCTCTAGGTCTGAGTCTGTTGGATGGTTACCTGCTTTTGTGTAGAGCCTAAGAATGCACGTGTGTAAGTGGGGGGGAGGGGAAACTGTCCTTGTCAACGTGGGCTGCTGTAACAAATGCCATAGACCAGATGGATTCAAAATCATGCATTTCTCATGGTTCTGAAGGCTGGAGAGTCGGATGGCCTCTCCTCGGTGCGTGGCCAGACAACTGTTCATGTCTCCTCTTCTTATAAGGGCACCGATCCCCTCCCAGGAGCACCACACTTGTGACCTCATCTAAAGCTATTTTACCTCCCAAAGACCCCCCCCCCATTCTAATACCATCACACCAGTGATTGGGTGAGTAGGATTCTAGGATATGAATTTGAGAGGAATATACGCATTCAGTCCTTGACAGAAATGGCCTTTATTTTTCATAATAAAGCAATGGGAGAGTCCATGGTACAGACTCTTTACCAAATATGTATCTTCTAACTTTTAAAATAGAGTCAAAAGCAGACGTGATGGTATAACCACAATGACGCCAGCGGTAACTCAGATTTTTTGAGCATTTTCCATGTGCTAGGCCTATCTCAAGGTTTTTACCTTCATCATTCTACTCAATCATCACAGCAATCCAATGCAGAGGATACTATTATTAATATTCTCATCTTCCAGATGAGGAAATATGAACAAAAGAGTAGCATCCCCGATCACATAGCTAATAAGGTAGAGAGCCGCAGAAGGACTTCAAATCTGTGAATATATAAACGTATCTTATTTTGGTGTTTCTGCTGTCTCATTCCTTTATTTAAATAATATATAGTGAAAACCTCCTGAGAGGTACTGATAGTTTTAAACACTTAAATGTCACTATTCAGGTTAGAGCATTTGCATTAACTATAGAGTTTCACTGGCAAAAACTTTGGCTAAGTGAGTGTTTATTGAAGTAACAGAAAAAAACACCTCATCTAACTGTGTGTAAAAATTGTTATGGCTTTTGGCATATATTTCTGTTCACCTGATTTATTAGCCTTTAAAAATATGCAAAATTAAATATGTGCAACTGACACCTCTGTAAAGATTATGGTTAATTCATTTTATAATCACGTCTCAGGCGTTTTATGAGGGCTGGATGACTTAAAGTCTGATGTGGGATATAGATCTTTCACTCATTCCATTTGATTATGGTCAGGAGGTCCTGAGCCATGGAAAAGAACATCTATTTCCTGCTTACTCTACTAAGGCAATATTTATACGTAGTTATCTACAATTTGAAGATTTTTTTTTTTTGTAGGGAAACACCAGAGCTTATTTCTCTCTCACGCATGTTTACAGACGTCACAAATAAATGGAAGTCATCAAGGGCTTCTTTTCAACGATCTTGTATCTCATTCATTCAAAGAAAGAAGAACTTGCCTAAGGCTCTCCTATCTAAAGCTAGTTTTGTGACAGACTAATATATTCTAATAGAGCGTAGGGCCCTCCTTCAGCTGTCAAAAATAAACCGTTGTAAGATGGTATAAGATGTACTTTTGACCTTTTATGTATACACACCTGCCTCCCAGTTCAAGTCCAGTAGTTAAGATTGAATCTACTATTTGAAAATTCACAATGTATATTAAACTCTTCTTGCAAGGCAGGAAACACACTTGTCCATGTTTCATTGTCTGTGGCCACATGAACTAGGATATAGGAGGAGGATAGTGATTAAAAAATACATAAATTGGCATTTGTAACTATTTTCTTCAAGAAAACCCAACTGCTCGTATTGGAAAAGGAGTGTAAGTGCCTTCTCGTAATTTCATTTCTGATATCAGGTACCTTCAACATCTTAAATTGCTTGATCTTCTGAACTGTGTTAAATAGATTCTGGAACTGTAAGGAAACTAATGGGAAACACTGTCCACTGTTCGCTACACTGCCAACTCCCAAGCCTTCTCTGCGTCTCGAAAGAAGTCCCTTTTCCTTCGGTTAAAAATTTCTAGTTGTAAGAGAGCCCTTATCTCAAGGGCATTCATTACATGTGTACAATTTGAGGCTTGATTTGAAGGCGGAACTCAGGCTGACGAATATTTCCTAGTTGTGCTCTCCACCCCCACACGAAAATCTATCAGAAATTTTCTGGTGTGAGAGCCTTTCAAACACTGAAGACAATTATCATTGACAACTGGCATGGATTCTTCACACACATTCATTTTACAAGTGAAGATTTCTGGCGTGTTGAATCTTTATTTTTTTTTTAATATTACACACTTCAAAAATCTGTTTTTATCCTTGTTTAACAATATTTTTAAAAACTGGCATCCATGATTCCAAGTCCAATATGATTTGAGCAGAGTGAGAAAAACATATTCTGATAGGGTGACTATGCTTCTTTTAATGCAGCTAAATTTACATGAGGGAAGGTTGTTTTGTTTTAGCAGCCCCAGTCCTCCAATGGTTCACACTGAACCTGCAAACTGCGAAATTCCTACATATTTTAATGCATGAACTGCTCAGATACAAGACCACTATCTTGCACTTTCCTAGTCAAATCTTTAACTCAAGATCCAAGCGTCAGCTTTTTTCCCCTCTGTTAAGCATGGTCATTACCATTCTAGTAACAAGATCATTTTACAAGTAGACTTTCGTCATGCCAAATATCATATGTTTTTCCTAATATCATGACATCATGATTTTTAAAAGTAAAACTCCTAGTCGCATCACTGATAAAGATTCTTTAACTGCCAAAATGGAGAATCAGATTACATAGGGCATGTCACACGCGCACACACACACACACACACACACACTCACTCAGCTTTAGCTATACTTTGGGTAAACATTTAACCAGATAGAAATCAAACTACTCTTATCACGTAGCATTCAATGAAAAAAAAAAAATCTTCCTGCAGTGTCACCAAGATTTATGAAATGTCTTGCTGAAATCAGCATTCAGCATGTCTGAGATCCTGCCTAAATTATTTGTCTGGAAATTGTACCAAAAAATAAAAAAAGTTGTGTCTCGGCGTTAGATAATTCATTTCCTAAGTGCCCTCAAAAATTTACTAATATTATTCTCTATTAAGTGTGTTGTTCTGGAGCAGAGTCCTCAAGCTGAGCTTTGTAGTAGAATCATCAGGGAGTTCGGAGAATGTGCTGATGCCCAGGCCCACCCAGCTCATCTGAATCTGAATCTCTGCTAGAGGACCCTGAGTACTGATGTAATTTAAAATTTTCCCAGGTGATTCTGGTGGTTTATTAGGGCATTTTTTGCCCAAAGCAAAGCACAATACGTCTGGTTGACTTTAGTCAAACTTCAAATTATTTCATGTTGAACACTGACTTAAATGATTGTTAATTGAATAAAATGATATTAGTTAAAATATATTGAATAATTCCCTTTTTTAAAAAAAAAAGGTTTTATTTATTGAAGAATGAGAGAGAGAGAATGAGCATGTGGGATAAGCAGAGGGGGAAGGAGAAGCAGGCTCCCTGCTCAACAGGGCTCAATCCCAGGACCCTGGGATCATGACCCAACCCGAAGGCAGACACTTAGCCAATGAGCCACCCAGGGGCCCCTGAATCAATCCCTTTTCAATAATGATATTATACTCCATCAAGAAAGATGTCTCAGTTGGTAGTAGTGTTTATTTAACACTTTTTGGCAACACTTGCTAATATTCTTTTTAAAAAAAAAATGGATCTCAGACACAGAATTTTGGCAACAAAAGCACCTATAAAGAGTTTTAAAATGTGGTTTAAAAATGCACCATAATATTTCTATTTCTGTTGACACTTGGTTTCTGTTTGCAGAAATGCACCCTTCTTAAAACAAATGTCACCGAACTACCATGAGTTCGCTCCTAGGTGAGTTGCAGGTATAGACCACAACCAAGTGGAGTCTCGTCACACAAAGACATTTTGTCAGCAGCAAATAAGTAGATCACAGGAATAACATCCAAAGCCATGATTCCCGAAGCACAGCTGAATGTGTTCCGATTATTTAGGGTTGGATGAATATTCAGAAAGGGGAATTCTGCCATCTATGGAGAGGTGGGCAAAAGTTATTGCATATGTTAGGGGTTAATTGGACACATAGGTGCCAGGACCCGGGTTCCCAACAAGAGAGCAAAAAACACTGGGACAGACAACTGAGAGCAAGCCCCACTAGCATCCTGTTTTACAGCGTAGACAAGACCACAGCAGCACCCTGTCTAGCAGCTGAGGCAGGAGGCACTACTGTTGCAAAACATCCTGAAACAACACGATTAACCATAAAACATCAGTTGCTACCAGATGTCGAGGGAGTTGGTCCCCAGATGTCAGCCCTGAAGCCCAGCAGCATGTGAACAGTAACCTGATGGTAGGCGCATCATCAGAGCCCTGCCTGGCCCTCCTTAGAGGCCAGTCCACGGGGGCCCACGCTCAGAGGGCTCAAGGTAGTTCCTCCAAAGAACTTACAAAACCCCCTGCATTTTTTTTTTCTTTTTTTTTTTACCAGGGACCCCAGTACCAGCATAGCCCCAGGCCCCAGTGAGAGTTATGGGAGAGTGAGGGGGCCTGGGCTGCTCTCAGGAGGGGTGGCTTAGGAGAGCAGAGGGTCTGCTGGCTGGGCCCCAAGAAAGCTTTGCCCTGCGGGACAGGCCCCGTGCAGCAGGGGGGCCACCACACAGCTGTGCCTCAGTGCCCCTCCCCTCCCCAACGCAGCCTGGAGCCTACTTCCCCTCGAATCTCCTCGAAGCCCTGCTTCTGTTGCAATCTTATCCTTCTTAGACCTGACAAGCATTTCTTGCTGCAGCCGGTCCCAGGACTGGGATTCCAGGCCCTCTTCAAGGGGGCCCCAATGAACCCCAATGAACATCAGCACGGCAACCTTCTGGGGCCCCCTCCCTCTCTGCGAGCTTCGTACCATCACTTCATAAACTTTGCTTTGCTGCCCAGCACTCTTTGTCTGGTCTGCCTCCATAAGGGAACAAAAATCCTATAACACGCACATTGTATATTATATTATATTATTATATTATATTATATTATATTATATTATATTATATTATATTATATTATAAATAGGGTTCATGCTCCTTCTTAGGCAGAGATTTTAACATTAAAATGAAGCAAAGGAAACTGTCAGACAAGGGGAGGGGCTACGGGCATGCTCCTAGAGCCAGTATAGACTGAGTGGGGTCCTGGGCAACCTAGGTAAGGCATCTGGGGTCTTGCTTACCTTTTTTTTTTTTTCTTTTCTTTTCTTTTCTTTTTTTTTCTTTTCTTTTTTCTTTCTTTTCTTTTCTTCTTTCCTTTTCTTTTCTCTTTTCCTCTTTTCTTTTCTTTTCTTTCTTTTCTTTTCTTCTTTTCTTTTCTTTCTTTCTTTTCTTTTCTTTTCTTCTTTCCTTTTCTTTTTTCTTTTCTTTTCTCTTTTCCTCTTTTCTTTTCTCTTCTTCTTTTCTTTTTTTCTCTTCTTTTCTTCTTTTCTTTTCTTTTTTTCTTTTCTTTTCTTTTCTTTTCTTTTCTTTTCTTTTCTCTTCTTTTCTTCTTTTCTTTTCTTTTCTTTTCTCTTCTTCTTTTCTTTTTTTCTTTTCTTTTCTCTTCTTCTTTTCTTTTCTTTTCCTTTTCCTCTTTTCTTTTTTTTAAGGTAAGGGATCACAGCAGAAGGAGAGGGAAGGAGGGAGAGAATCTCAACCAGGCTCTACACCCTGCACGGTACCCAATGAGTGGCTCGATCTCATGACACTGAGATCACAACCTGAGCCTAACTCAAGAGTTGGGTCCCTTAACCAACTGAACCACCCAGGTGCCCTGGATCTTGCTTGCTTTTGAAACAGCCCTGGGAGTTTTTATGGCTGGTTTATTTTGTCTCTATCATGGTTTGATTAGTCTCTGTGTTCCTTTTGTTCCCTTATAATCTTTAATGGCTGATATTTTTGCATTTCTTTGCAATTCTGACACCTCCTAGGAGGTTCTGCAAGAAGTGTACTTGGGAAAGTAGGACATAGATCGTAGAAGGTAGCTGGAGCCTATAATGACTTCTTTAGGTTTGAAAAGTTGTATCTGTCTTTGTCAGGAAGCCTTAACTCTGCTTCTTCAGATATTGAGGGTACCCAGAAAGGGCCAAAGTCCTGACAGTTACACCATGGACTGATGGTTGGGAAGTAGTAGTCTGGAATATAGTCCATCAATTTGTCTCTTCTTTTAGAAATATCAGGATGAGACTTTTCAGGTCTTCGGTTTCTCACAATTGCGTTCTGATTTATCTGAAGTACTACTTAGTAAACTTGAGCCATTCATTATCTAGGGCTGGAAACAAAACTTTGAGAAGAGTTCTTGCTGGTTCTTGCTCATTCATGGCATCTTGTCTCCTATGTGGGTTTCCAGTGTCCCTTGGCCATCAGATTTTAGCTCAACATATTAAACATTGATTTTAGTTTTGTTCCAATTCAATTAGCTTCTTAATCATGCTTGATTTTTTTTTCAAGTTAAATTGGAGTCGAAATCATCCTTTCCAAACTGCAAGTTTGTGCTTTCTTATGTTCAGACCCAGCATTAAATGTAGAAATTATTTTTTGTCTTTTTAATATTATTTTTTAAATTTACTGTATTGGGACACCAAGGGGCTCAGTGGTTGAGCATTTCACTTTGGCTCAGGGCATGATCCCGGTGTCCTGGGATCGAATCCCATATCAGGCTCCCCAAAGGGAGTCTGCTTCTCCCTCTGCCTGTGTCTCTGCCTCTCTCTGTCTCTCATGAATAAATAAATAAAATCTCTTAAAAAATTTACTGTATTTTAGAGTTTTGTGTACTACAAATTTATTTCTCCATTTTAAATAGTATCTTTTTAATAGATCACTTTATTAAGCTTTAGCTAATTTTTCATAGAATTTAAGATTCTTTTAACTTCTTTTCAGATGTTAAATCTTATCTTGAAGATCATTCTATCAAGTGTTCTTAATATACAGGTGAGGTAATGAAAGCTAGGAAAACAGTAGTAAATAAAAGCTGCTATTTACCCAACACTTCCAAGTATTTTAATAAGTGTTTTAATTTTATTACTGCACCTTGGGTGCCTGGGTGGCTCAGTGGTTGAGCGTCTGCCTTTGGCTCAGGTCATGATCCCAGGGTGCTGGGATCAAGTCCCACATCGGGCTCCACTGGGCTCCCCATCAGAAGCCGGCTTCTCCCTCTGCCTGTGCCTCTGCTTCTCTCTCTGTGTCTCTCATGAATAAATAAATAAAATCTTAAAAATATATATTATTGCACCTAATACCCACAAAAAATATTGTGAGGCAGATAATTGTTTTTAACCTTTATTTTATAGATAAAATAAAGAAGTTTGTAAAAAACCTGCACAAGTGATCAACTAGTAGCTGGTAGATTGAGAATTTTTTTAAAATTTCTGCTCTAATCCTTATTATACAACAAATCTTGTTTGTTGTTCTTTTTCTATCTCTTTAAGGTGTCAGATTAGATTGTTCATTTGAGATTTTTCTTGATTCTTGAAGGAGGCCTGTATTACAATACACTTCCCTCTTAGGTCCACTTTTGCTGCATCCTACAGATTTTGGACCATTGTGTTTTCATTTTCATTTGATTCCATGTATTTTGTTTTTGATTTCTTTGATTTCCCAGTTGCCTCATTCATCATTTAGTAGCATGCTATTTAACCTTCCTGTATATATGGTCTCTCCAAACTTTTTCTTATGGGTGACCTCTGGTTTCACAGGGGTCCGAAGAGATGTATGGTATGATTTCAACTTTTCTGTATTTGTTGAGACCTGATTTCTGACCTACTGTGTGACCTGTTCTGGAGAAGACCCCACGTGCATTTGAGAAGAATATGCATAATGCTGTTTTAGGATAGAATATTCTGAATATATCTGTTAAGCCCAATGTGTCATCTGGTCCAATATGTCATTCAAAGCCATGTATCCTTATTGATGTAGATGGGGAGGGTGAATCCTATTGTGTCATTCCAGAAGTCCAACTCATGACTACTAGACGTCTTCCACCTCAATATTCTGAAAGACTGAAGCTAAAACAGAATGAGATACTAGTCCTGCTGAATCCAAATCTGGCGTTTGTAAAGTACAAACATCGCTTTCCAGTTTCAACAGGGAGTTTCACATGAGGCCGTGATGCAGCACTTTGATGTTTCCCCTTTTTTCTTATAGTAATTTAAATTTTTAAAAACTGATCCTATGAATTCATGGAGCTATGTTATTACCTACAGCAAAGTTTTTAAACTTAAATTCTATTGAGATTTTATGCTGAATAATCATTTGGTTGGAGCAAGGGGCCAGGGGGCAGTTCTGAACATTGTAGGATGTGCAGTATCATCCCTGACCTCTGCCCACTAGATGCCAATCATATTCCAAAGTTGTGACAATGAAAAATATCTTCAGACATTGGCAAATGTCACCTGGAAATAGAATCACCCCTGGATGAAAACCACTGCTCTATAAAATTTAGGTCACAGGATCAGACCTTTTTTCCTTTACCAAAAGCTGTTTCCTATGTTCCCAAATTCTTAGTGATAGCTTCAACCACATTCTGTTCTTTGGCAAAAATCTTGATAGATTTTTAGAAGGTATGAGAAATTAAAAAAAAATTATTAGCATTTTACAGTATCCATTTCTCTATTTTTTCTCCATATAGCATATTATATCTTCATAAAAAGACCCTCCAGTTTCTTTCTAAAATATCTGAAAGAGAAAATTATTATCAAGGCAAAACGATTTTAAAAATTGATCACATTTTGAGTTTTCTTGAAATGGAATTCGTTTTAAACCCTATTACTAAGACCTTTGCCTCTTGGCTTATTTTGTAAACTTTAGTAAGAAATCACTTTTTTTTGGACAGATAGATATCGTATAGTTCCAAAATAAAATGCCTTCAATATTTTTCTTCTAACTAAATGATTTCCTTTTATGTGAATTTATAAATAGCTATTCATAACCTTGACATAAAATCCTACTCTTCTCTTTGTATTAGAATTGTTACTCCTGAGCATGGTATAGCTTTGTTATAAAAATTTAGATCTACATGCCCTGTCATATTTGCCTTCTTTACATTAAGATCTTACATTTATCTTAAGTCACTTAACCTCAGTATTGTTATTTAGAAACATAAAGGCATTAAGTTGCACTCTAAATTAATTTACTGGTTTTTCCTTTGAAACAGTAAATATCTACACCACTGTTTTTCCTCTTTATATTTACTTGATATACATCATTTTATTTATTACCAATGTTTCCTCCAGCAATTGCTTTCCCTCTTGAGATTTAAGAATCGTGTTGATTGTGTCAGTGAATGGCCTGAAAAATATATTCTCTACAAACCCATGAGGTGCACTTTGTCACTGCAGGAGCTAGTGATTTTGTTAGCATAATTATGTCCAAAAGAGCCAAATCCTGTTCTTTGATGTCATTTATGCAACCAGCTGTTCATTTCTCATATCTTCATTTCTATTCCAAAGGTATGACCTTCAAATGAGGAAAAGAGATGAACACACCACCTGGACTCCATGCCCTTCAGTTCCCTATATAATACTTGAAAACTAGTCATAACAGACTCTAGGGGTTTTTTTTAAGCTGCAGTGTAAGTCTCCAGTGTTTCAGCCCGATTGGGTAAAAGGTTAGCAAGTTTTTTGTTCCTAATCCTAGGGAAAATCTTTCTCACATATTAGTCACATATTCTGAGAAGACAGCCCAGTGCCCCATCAACTGATTAACCTTGAGTCTGTTTGCTTCTGGACAAGAAATCAGCCATCTTCATATTTGATCTCTTTCTACAAGTATTCTTCAAGCTTAGGCAAATTTCCAAAGTTTTAGATTTTTATATAAAATATAGAATATTATGTATTCAGAAATCCAGATTTACTCTTGGTAGAAATATCTTTAGATGGTATAGAATCTCAATGATTAAGAGAGAAATCCTTAATCTCTGTCAATATCTTGACCTTCTGGTTTCCTTCCATCTATTGAGTAGCTTTCTTATCAAAGGCTTGCCCTTTGGATTATTCCTCCACCTCTCTGAATAAACTGACCCCAAGGAATTGTTTAACAATGTCTCTTCCTTTTTCTTTTTTTACAAGTAGTATTTCCCACTTCATCTTGGAGACAGTAAGAAAAAGTTAACATATATCTAATAAGTCCTTTGGAATGATTCCTTACTGCTCTTCACTTCCATATACAGGGCTCTTTGAAGCTTCTCCAATAATTATTTCTTTCATTCATCGTTCTGCACAAATTTGTAGTATGGCTACTAATACTGAGAAAAACATAACAAGAACCTTTGTCTCACGATATTTACATGTAAAAGGAGGTAGGTAAATGGTAAAATATAATTTGATACACACCATAATTTCACTTAGTGATAAATAAAACAGGGTAATGTTTGGTAGAAAATTGTCAGGGTTCCTGAGTGCTTGAGAATGCTGCCTTGAAGATAACCTGGCCAATTCTGTCTTCCTGAGGACTTCTGTAAATGCACTAGAATGCTGACCAGTAATACACTTTTCCTAATTCTAGAATGGTCACTCCTACTTGAATATCAGAAAAAAAAAAAAAAACACAAAAAAACAGAACCTCAAATTAGAGCTGAATTTGTTATATGCGTATTTGTTTACTATTCCTGAGAGCTGTGCCAGTGTTGGAATAAATATAAAATTCATGCATATTTATAAATAAAGCAAATGTTCCATCATTAAGAAAATAAACTTGAGTATCAGATAAAAACAGTATGAATTCCCTAATGGCTACATACTAGTCATGAATTAGAACAAATTTCCTTACTTCTTGAATCTTTAGTTTTCTGTCCTATAATTTAGAGCAATACACTGAGAAATCTATGTCACAGATTTAGAGAGAGAATAAAATATAATATCTAATCTAAACCTCATAAGTGAGTAGCTAGCATATGATAAACAAAAATATGGGTTATCTCTTATTTATATATATTTTTATGATACTACCTTCACCTAGAAAATTTGCAAGACAGAAATATTTACTTGTAGTAGCAATAGTGCTTTGACTTTCTAACACAGTCCCAGATTCATGAATTGCATTTCTTTTTAAAACTAGCAAGCCTGGCTTAGTTCCCTTTGGTTTTCTGTTTGAAAAATTTTAATGAATCATAAATATCCCAAATACATTGTGTTCTGTACATTGATAAACAGGCCTTGCTTTTCATGTTTTCTTTCCTGGCAATACAGTCTTCTGTACAGATGATTTAGAGGCCAGATGCAGAGCAATTTGAGATATTGACGCCCCCTGCTGTGAAGCAATTATTGCCCTAGAGGCTCTTATCCTGCCTGGTTATAATTTTATTACAAAGCAAACAAATATTTATCAACCTGTAGCAATAGAATCATTATGGATGCAAATTTACATGACCATATTGGTAGACATGTTGTAATGGTCTGCATCAAGGCATTCATGACAACAAATAAAGTCTAAAATTTTCTCCAACCACATTTATTATTGATAGAAACTTATTTGCCAGCCTCTCTTTCTTTGTTCTTGTTGTTCAAAATGCAGGAAAATATTCTCTGGAAATTCTTTCAAGACATGAGCCTAGATAACTTAAAATGTATAAAATCCTGAATAAGGAGGCTTGGGAATAAATGTGCTAATAAAAAAAGATAAATATATAGAATGTTAGGCAAAAGAGAAATTGTTATTGAAAGAAGGGGGGTGCCTGGGTGGCTCAGTCAGTTGAGCATCCAACTCTTGATTTTGGCTCAGGTGTTGATCTCAGGGTCCTGGGATCGAGCCTTAAGTCTGGCTCCATGCTCAGCAGGAGTCTGCTTGTACCTCTGCTCCTTCCACCACTCGTGCATGTGTGTGCACGTGCACACATGCTCTCTCTCTCTCAAATAAATAAATAAAATCTTTAAAAAAAAAAGAGGCAGGAAATGGGGTTGAGGTGAAAGATGAGTTGGTGCTTTAGCTACACAGCATCTATTCAAGTCCTATCCCTGAAAATAGAAACATGAGACAAGAAGATTTTGATTATCTTTCTGCTTAACATCCACCTAATAACAACACAATGTGTACAAAATTTTGCACACCTTAAAATATAGCATAAACATAATTACTGTTTCTTTTAAAAAATATATTTTAACCAAAAGAAGAAGTCTGAATTTTCCCTTAACTTTTGGAACTGAGAGGACACTGAATAGAAAAATGCAATTAAACTTCATTTTTTTTTAAAAAGGCCATATTGTAAAAAAAAAAAAAAAATTAAATCAAATCAATTTAGGAGGGGAATCTGAAATTTTATATTAGAATGGATAGCACATATTTTTAATACAATATATGATTTTTGTTTTTATTTTCTATTGCTTATGAGAACAGCTTTTAGTAAAAGAATAGACTGTCTTCTGAAAGATTCTATTTAAATAAGAAGTAATGTATGCTGCAAATTCATGTTTATAAACTTCTCATTTTATCTAAAAAGCAAGGCACTTTTTTATGAGCCATATATTCAAAACTCTTAAAAAGTTTTACTTCTGGATGAAAAATATTAGCATAATTGTGAGATGAAAAACCAACATCAGCAAAGTCAAATTTTCTTAATATCAGCAAGACAGCACAAGAAGGATACTTAAACATGAGTTAACAACTTGCTTCTCTGGTGATAATTCATCATAAGGAAAAGGAAAGAGGGTGGGATCAGTAAAGAAATAATGAAGAAAATATGTCTAACCATTTTTATTTGTCAGCTCCAATATTTCCTGCTGATCAAGCTGGCTGTTGTGAATGGCTAATGAGAAGAAAATGAAGATTGAAGTGCAAGAAAAAAATTAAGAGATTTATCTCCTTTTTTATTAGAACATACCATGGGAATATAAGAATAGGAAAAAAATGAAACCTTTTTTTTTTTTTTTTTTACCTTCAAATAGTTTATTCACTTTAAAAAGAAATAACACAGGCAGGTCTGGTTTATAAGAAGTTTGGAAGTTTCCACCCTATCCTAACAACAAATAAACACTGAGCAAGCTGAAAAATCAATAACTCCTCCAAAAAAAAGAAAAAAGAAAAAAGAAAAGAAAGAAAGAAAGACAGAAAGAAAAAAAAAGAAAGAAGAGAAAAATCAACAATCATTCTTAGATCTATAAGAGAAGTCAATCAGAGGGCAAATTACTGCTGTTATACTGGAGACAGACAGGTGAATACAAAGAATTACAACTTACTAGAAAAGAAGCTCATGATCTGAAACCTCTGTGGGAATCAGTGCAGAGGGAAGAAAACCTGAACTGTGATTGATGAATTGCTGGAGGCTCAGTGTGGACAACTCTGAGAGCTAAGAATTTCAGGGAGATGCAGTCATGGGAAGCCCATACACTTTTATGAATTTTACTTCCTGGAGTTTTACCAGGTTCTCACAGTTGAGTATCAGATAAAAATTCCCTCACATGTCCAGCAGGGGTGTGGTGAGGAAGGACTCATTTTGAAACACACCTGAACATTCTGGGTTTTGTTTTTCTTTTTAACAAGATTTTCCTTTAGGAGAAACTATTTAACCAGAGCCTAACTGCTGGGATTTTATCTCAGCCTCACTGACCTGTGGAAATGGAAATATCCAATCCCAGCTAGCTCTAGCCTTTCACTTGGAGAAAGGGAAATATGCCACCCATTCTATGCCACCCATTCTATCTATCCTGCCCCACCCAAGTAGGAACTGAAATGCACATATAAAGGTCAAAGGTACTGAGACCTAATCATAGGACTATAGAATATCTCTCCTCCCATACATATTACCACCACAATACTAAGGCCTATTTATATATTGTTTTAACCTTGTAAATCATGTCTGGCTATCAAGAAAGAAACCACAGACATATATTAAGGGTGAAAAACACAGACTGAAGAGACAGAGCAAGCAATAGAACCAGATTCAGATATGACAGGGATACTGGAATTTAAAATGACAATGATTCATATGCTAAGTGCTCTAATGGATAAAGTAGACACCATGTAAAAACAGATGGACAGTGTAAGCAGAGAGATGGAAATTTTAAGAAAGAACCAAAAATAAATGCTAGCAATCAAAAACACTATAACAGAAATGAAGAATGCTTTTATGTGTTTATTGGACTGAGATAGCTCAGAAAAGAATCTCTGAGCTTGGAATATCTCAGTAGAAACCTCCAAACCTGATAAACAACTGGAAAAAAACAAATGAGAAACAACAACAGCAACAGAGGATAATATTCAAGGATGGGACAACTGCAAAAGATGTAATACATATGTAATGGGAAAAACCAGAAAGAGAAGAAAGAAAGGAAAATAAGAAATATTTAAAGTAGTAATGGCTGAGAATTTTCCCAAATTAATGACACCAACCCACAGACTAGGACACTCGGAGAACACCAAGCAGGATTAATTCCAAAAAATTACAACTACATATATCATTTTCAGATTACCAAAACTTAAAGATAAAGCACAATTTCTAAAAGAAGCAGATGGGGGGAGGGAGGAACCTTATGTATAAAGGAACAAGATAAGAATTATATCCAACTTCCCCTCATAAACTATGTAAGAAAGAAGACAGTGAAGTAAAATTTTTAAGTGTTACTAGGAAAAAAAAAATGACCAACCCAGAATTCTACACCTTACAAAATTGTTCTTCAAAAGTGAAGATGAAATAAAAACTTGCCAAGACAAAGGAATTTGAGATATTTTGTGAGAATCTTCATATCTTAATAAAACATACATTTAAAAAAATCTACACCCAACTACATACATACTTGAAGCTTTTCCACTAAGGTCAGAAACAAGGCAAGGATGTTCATTCTCACCACTTGTTTTCTACCTCATACCAAGTCCTAGCTAACACATTTAAGACAAAGAAAGGAAATACAAGGTATGTAATTTGGGGAGGAAAAAATAAAACTCTGTTTATAGATAACATGACGGTCTATGCAGAAAACCTGAAAGAACTAAATGAAACTCCTGGAACTGAGAAGCAATTATAGCAAGGTTGTAGCATAAACAATTAATATAAAATGTTAATTTCTTTCCTATATACCAACAATGAAGAAATGGAACCCAGAATTAAAAATATCATTTACATTAGCATGCCCCCAAAAGAAATACTTCTAAATCTATGAAAAATTGAAGATCTATAAGGAAAACCCTAAAATTCTGAGGAAAGCAATAAATAAGAACTACATAAATGCAGAGATATTTCATATTAATGGGTAGGAAGACTCAATATTGTCAAGATATTAGTTCTTCCCAATTTGATCTCCAGAATCAGTGTAATCCAAAGCAAAATACCCCAATGACTTTGTGGATATTGACATACTGATTCTAATGTTTATATAAAGAGGCAGAACATCCAGAATCACTAGCACAATATGGAAAAACAAGAACAAAGTAAGGAGGACTGATGCTAAGTCCTTCAGGACATACTATAAAGCTAAAGTAATCAAAACAATGTGGCATTGGTCAAAGAACAGACAGAGATTAATAGAACTGATTAGAAATGAAACCCCATAAATTCAATTGACTGGTCCCTAAAAAAAGGAGCAAAAGACAGTCTTTTGATAAATGATGCTGGAACAACTGGATATCAACACGCAAAAAAAGTTTAAAAAAAATAGGTCAAACATCTGAAAAGTCACCTCATCCAAGAAGATATACAGGTGGCAAGTAAGCACATGACAAGATGTCCCATATGCCATTGTGGAAATGCAAAATGAAACAACAATGAGATATTACTACACACCTATTAGAAGGGCCAAAATCTGGAACACCTACACCACCAAATGTTGGCAAGGGATGCAGAGAAACAGAGACTCTTATTCACTGTTGGTAGGAATAGAAAGTGGTAGAGCCATTTTGGAAGATAGTCTGGAAGTTTCTTACAAAACTTATCATACACTTACCATACGCTCCAGCAATTGCACTCCTTGGTATTAACCAAAAGGAGTTGAGGACCTAACGTCTACACAAAAAGCTACACGTGGATATTTACAGCAGCTTTATTTATAATTGTCCAAACGTGGAAGCAACCAAGATGTCCTTCAGCAGGTGAAAGGATGGATAAACTGTGGTACTTCCAGACAATAATATATTAGTCGGTGATAAAAATACATGAGCTGACAAGCTGCTAAAAGAGGTGGAGGAAACTTAAATACAAATTACTACGTGAAAGAAGCCACTCTGAAAGGACTGCATACTGGATGATTCCAACTCCGTGACATTCTGAAAATGGCAAAACTATTGAAACCATGAAAAGGTCAGTGCTTGCCACTGGTAAGGAAGAGGAAGGGATGAATAGGCAAAGCACAGAGGCTTCCTTTTATGGCGGTGAAATTACTCCATGTGATACCATATTGGTGACCCATGTCATTATGAATTTGTTAAAACTCATAGAATGTACAATACCGAGAGTAAACGCTAATGTGATAATAATATGTCAATGTAGGTTCATCAGTTGTAACAGATGTACCGCTCTGGTGGGGAATGTTGGTAATAGGGGAGGTTATGCATGCATTGGGGTAGGGAATATATGTGAAGTGTCTGTGCTTTTAGCTCAACACTGCTATGACCCTAAGAGTGCTCTAAAAATAAAGTCTATTAAAAATTATGGGGAGAGAAATGATACCAGTCCTCCTCTAAATCTTGATAGATAGTCATCCCCATGTTCTGTGCCGAGTATATCTAAAAAGGGCAGCCATACTCACTCCTGGGATGCCAGTCCCTTTGGTAAATCTACTTACACCATTGTGATCGACTTTCATTCTTGTTTGTAGAATCAAGTCTGAAATAAATGAACGATTATTAGCCTTTAAGAAAGTCAGACACACACAAAAAATAAATAATTAAAAAATTTTTAAAAATTAAAAAAAAAAGTCAGACGCAACACTTTTTTTTTTTTTTCCTGGTTCAGTTGGGACCAGATTCACAGGTTTCTTCCTCCACTCCCGCAAACTCTAAGAATCCCACTTAAATGGAAAGCTGAGAATGTCTAAAGAGAAGTTCTCTATTCAAGACTTCCAATGAAAAATGCTATAGGCCTTTTCAATGTCAGTGTTACAACATGCCAGGAAAACTGCTATTCACCATGCTGTAAAGAGGTCCTAAAATTGACTTTAGAATTTAATATGTGCCATCGAGAATCATGACTGATCAGAGATTTTACTCTACTTTCAAATTCACAATTTAATGAATACAGACAGAAGACACGAGACCCCCTGGGTCAGAGACAAAGGACAGCATTAGTCATAGGGTAGCAGCAGCCAGAGTATCACTGAGGTTCCTGGCATTCCTAGTCCCACGAGCCAGTGAGGTCAGCATATCAGGCCGATGGGATGTTTCAAATCTTTGCAAAAATCTTCGGATAAATTACAAAGATTTCAAAAAGAAGGACTGCATGTGATTTTGGGAAGCAATCCTTAAAACGTGGCCCCAGGCAAGCGACATCAGTGTCCCCTGGAAATTTGTTAAAAATGCAAATTATCTAGCCTCATCTCAGAGAAGCAGAAACTCTGGGGTTGGCGCTCAGCAATCTGTTTTAAGAACTTTAAAGCTTGAAGCTCCAAATGATTCTCAGATGTACTAAAAATTGAGAATCATTACATTAAAGGAAAAAAAATACCTGATTCACGAAGTTATGAAACATGGCTCTATTGATGTTTTAGGAGATATTGTCACTTGCTAGAATAATTACCGCAGCTATCACTTGAGTATACAATGTTTCATTCATTCACTCATTTATTCATTCATAAACTTTTAAATTTAATGACTGTTAACTAAGTGGTCATTATGTACAAGATACTATATGTGCTTCAGAGATGGCGGTGAGCAGAACCACAAACTGCTATAAAATGCCACAATATTCAAATTTGGCTTTTCATCAAGTATCAAATTGTTTTAACCTATACACAATAGCGAAAAGTTGAAGTGTTTTTATCCGCCTTTAGCCTACATTAAACCCACCTGGGAAGCTCAAGTACATTTAATCGTGAAGACAATTATATCAGAAATTCTTGGAGCTATGACTGTTCCCCCAAGTGATTCTAACACAGGGTAAAATGTAGGAACTTACTCAGTGCTATTATCCTATTAAATGGCACGAAAGAACTTAATTACTGGGTATGATTATTGATATCCTCTGTAGTACAACATTACCCAGTGTTCAGCCTTAGTCACAATATTGTCATGTGGCTAAACATCAGGGCCTACAAATCCCCTCAGACTTTTTCGGTTAAGGTCCAAATGTTTTAAATGAAGATAGTCACCTTGGGGATTCAGAGAACTATATCTAGTTTCTTACATCAAACACGAGAAGTCATTAAATTCACACTAAGTTCAGATATCTCTTTTCAGAATCTTTAAATGTAAAATCAAGATGTATTATTTCTAAAGAGGAAGAGAGATAAGAACTCTGTTGAAAATTTTCCAAAGGTTTTCTTTTGTAACGTCATGCAAAAAGATGGAATGAGAAGATAAGAAAGAAATGTGAAAACTGTATGAAGTTAAAGGGGATTCACATTGGAAAGGAAAACGAAGGTTATGATTTTAGGTCCCTCTAGAAAAATTACCATTAAATATCAAAGAAACCGTCATGTTAAAACTACTTCAGAAAAAAAAAAAATCAAGAAGATTGCTTACACGTGTAGTGATAAAAAGCACTATTCTCAGAGTAAGAGAATTTTGGTTTATTCCTAGTCCTATCTTTATAATTAGACAGATTTAGAAGACCTTCTACATGCTTCCTGACCTGAAAAATTCTATCTGGGATTCCTTATCTCGGGATCGGTGATCTATTGCCACAATAACTGTGTGTGACAAACAACCACAAAAACTTAGTGGCATGCAACGATAATTTATTGAGGCTCACGTGCCTGAAGTTCAGAGGTTTAGGGCTAGGTGGTTAGGGTCTCAGTGGGGCTTTCTTATATGTCCTAGAGTCAGCTGGCTGCAGGCTGGGGCCTCCAGTATCTGCAGGTCAGCTGGCTGCAGCCTGGGATGACTGGCCTCTGCTCCACACTCTTCTCACCTCTCTGGCAAGCTCGTTAAAGCGTGTTCTCATGGTGAAGGCAGATGAAAAAGAACAAAAGTACATGCAGGTACTGCATAAACCCTAGGTCACGTGGAAGATTTCTAGAAAGTTACCTGACAGAGTCTGCAGATGCGGGAAGTGTAAGGGTGAAAATGGTTTCACAGTCTACCACAAACTACCCTCTCACACAGGTATTCTTATTCATATTATTTGTGAATTCTCTCATTCCCAGACCTCCAGAAGTCTTACTCCGTCATGATATCAGACTTGAAATCCAGATCTTATATGGTTTCTTTTGATCTGGAGGTTCGTGGATTGGAAAAAAAAAGTAAGTACAATAGATAACAGTAATCATTGGTCAAAAGTAATTCTGAAATTCTCTGGACAAATATTGTCAAGTCCATCCTATGCAGAGTTGCTAGGCTCTCAGTTGGCAAGGTCAGTGAGAAATGTGAGAAAGCTGGTTAGGTACACGTGAGACATGCAGGAAATAGAGACCGAGCCTTCCCACGAAGTGTCTGGAGAGAATAGTCTGAAGGCTCTTGCTACAATAGCTTTGTCATATATTATATGGTATGAATCTTAGGCTACTATTTAATACCATATTTTTTATTAATGCATTTAAAAAACATGCAATAATCCCTTTTAGTAGCAATTTTTAAAGTAAAGATTGAAACAATATGTTTGGTGAAAAAATCACCAGCTTTTCATTCTCCAGATTTGATGATGAATATATTACTTATACAAACTAGATGCCAGAATTTTCCTCCTACTAAAAAGATTTCATGGTATTCGTGACTACATGAAAACCAGAAAACAGGAATTTCTTTTATTGCTTAAAAAACATCATTACATTATATATAAAATAATTGATATAAAAATAAGTGAACGTGACAGTCTACTACCTGTAGCTTTAGAAAATGTATTTACATATTTCTCTATGAAGAGTTTTAATTTAAAGAAATTTTTTTTTGAAAATACATTTAATGATTTTCTTTTCCAAGCTTTCTTTTGCACCAGGAAAGAAAAGCAATAGATTTTTGTTTCATTAGCAGAAATAGATTTCAAATAGTTAAATTATACCAGTTTTATTTTTATTAGTGTCTACTATATATTTTATTATTTATTTTTTTTTGTTTTTATGTTTGTTTGTTTTTTTAAGATTTTATTTATCTATTCATGAGAGACACAGGCAGAGGGAGAAGCAGGCTCCATGCAGGGAGCCAGATGCAGGACTTAATACTGGATCCAGGGATCACATCCTGAGCCAAGGCAAATGCTCAACTGCTGAGCCACCCAGGCATCCCTCTACTGTATATTTTAAAGAGAAGATCAGTCAGGTTAATTCTAAGAATAGTTTGATTTATTCATCTAATTCAAATTGAATAAGGCTATTGGAAATTAATTTTCAAATATAACATTTAAGAGTTTGTAAAAAATACTGAAATTAAGTTAAAATTATCAATATTTAGGATGAAATTATTTACCATGGGGAAAGGGGAGGAATTTGCTGGAGGAGAGGGTCTACACTGAAGCAAATAAATTGATATTAAGGAACCAAGTAATAGGAATGTACTTGGGTTTGTGATATTAAAATAAATCATTATTCTACCCATGTGAGTGATAAAATTACACTAATCAAATCAGAAACTATAATTATTAAAATTTACTAATACTTATATATGTCTCCATATAGTTTTGTATGTTTAGGTATAGGTAAGTAATAATATTGAAGGCATTAAGACAAATAAAAGTAGAGAGGCATTGACATCAGCAGATTTAAATTGAAGGAAATACTACGGATAATCCTTTAGCCTAAAGAAAAATCATCACAGATTAAAAGTAGAAAGACATAGTTAAAATGGAGAACAAAATGAAGTCAAATATGTAGCTAGATTTAAATAAATCATGGCTGTCTAAAACATCTATGTTTTTAAATTATATATATAGGGGTACCTGGATGGCTCACTTGGCCAAGTATCTGACTCCTGATTTCACCTCAGGTCATGATCTCAACATTGTGAAATCAAGCCTCACACTGGGCTCTGAGTTCAGTGGAGTCTGCTGGAGAGTCTCTTTCTCACCCTCTCCCTTAGCCCTTCCTCCTGCTTGTGCTGTCTTTAAAATAAATAAATAAATTTTTAAAAAATTATATATACATATATATCATTGTATATATATATATTAATATACAGATTACATGTCAATGTTAGTATACAGGTGAATGGTGGAAATTGCAGGTAAAATATTCAAAAGTCTACATTTTCTGAAAGACAGTAAAAGTACATCATTAGTTTTTAATAAATGTGTATAACAGTTTATAATACCTATTGTTCTCACTATAGTAAAAGTAAAATATTGTTTCATTAAGAAAGTAATAAAATAGAAAGCAGAAATAATCACAGTAATGCTTAATCCAAAGTAAAGAAAAAATGGAGTTAAAAGTTATAGTGAATATTTGATGCAAATAGAAAACCAGTAACAAGTCTGTAGTTAAGTCCAAATATATTAGCAATTACATTAAATGTAAACAGATTAAATATTCTAATTGAAAAACAAAGATTTTATGGCTGAATATAAGAACAACAACAACAACAACAAAACCCCACTTACATGATGCTTAAAAAAGAAAATCCTTAAATACTAAGAAAAAAAGGTTGAATATAGTTATATATATACCAGTCAACACTAACAGAAGTATAATTGGTTTAATGTAGTGATATCAGGTAAAGCAAACTTTAAGGCAAAAAAGTATTAGAAGAGACGAAAGAGAAAATTTTCTAATGACAAACTTAATCAGTCTACCAAGACTATTTAACAATCCTAAATCTGCATGGCACTAATATAAACCTGAAATGTATAATGCAAAAATTAACAGAACCAAAAGGAGAAATAAACAAATATATAACTTGAAGGAAGAGTTTTTAACAGTCATCTCTGAATAAATTCAAATATAGGAAAAAATAAAATAATGCTTCTTTTACACATGATCTACTACGTATTTTCTATTTTAGAACCAGTAGCCTTAAATTTGTAATTCATTTGCAATTCATTTACCAAAATTCATTAAAGTGCAATAAGCCAGATGAGGATACAGAAAGGAATACAACCGTAATTTTCCTTCAGAAACTTATAACTGGGATCCCTGGGTGGCGCAGCGGTTTAGCGCCTGCCTTTGGCCCAGGGCGCGATCCTGGAGACCTGGGATCGAATCCCACATCAGGCTCCCGGTGCATGGAGCCTGCTTCTCCCTCTGCCTGTGTCTCTGCCTCTCTCTCTCTCTGTGACTATCATAAATAAATAAAAAATTAAAAAAAAAAAAGAAACTTATAACTAATAGGGGAGATATAAACAGAATACTACATTACAGAATCACAGAGCTTGCAGTGACAATAGAGGCATAGGAAGGGAGCTGTAGGATTCAGAAGATGTAACTTTATATTGAGATGTGAAGAATGATTTTAAAATATGACTGACCAGAGTCCTGCAAGAAGAGTAAGGCCTTTTGAGAACAGTAATTGTGTCTCATTTATTTTAAGTTATCAGCATCTAGCACATCTGAGCACAGTTTTTCACCTGAAAACTGGAATAAAGACTATTTCAGGCAGACACATGTTGCTGTAAGAGAGTGGGGAGCTTCAAGGACCTGCTGGTTCTGCACAGGTTTTGTAGGACCTATAAAGAGATAAGTCAGGAAGGCTAAGTTGAAAACCAGTTATTGAAGGAATTCAGATAATTGAGACTTCTGTAAGGTTTGGAGTCCTTCCTGAAAATAACAAAAAAGCAACAATTCAGAAATATAAATATTTTTTAAGAGGCTTGGGGTGCCTGGGCGACTCAGTCAGTTGTGCGTCTGACTCTTGATTTCAGCACAGGGCATGATCTCAGGGTCCTGAGATCAGTTCCAAGTCAGGCCGTGCACTCAGTGGGGAGTCTGCTTGTGGATTCTTTTGCTTTCTCTCTACCTCTCCACCTGTTTGTGCTATCTCAAATAAATAAATAAATCTTTAAAAAAATTATTCTATAGTTCAAGTGTGAAAAAAAGGGAATGGAAGATGAGCCATTTTACTGTCAAGTATTGACTCAATTCAGAACATGTAGAAACTTTAAATATTGATGTTTAAAGCTCAGGAAGGTGTTTAACAAGTGCATTTAAATTTTCCTTGATTTTTATTTAGATTACATGAAATATTTGTAGGTTTACATATAAACATATTAAACATGGCCTGATTCAGAGCTTGTACACAATAGTCCCAAAGTTAAATGTGGATTAAAAAAATAAAATTGACTAAAATAGCAAATGTTACCCAAAATGACATTTTAGAAAAACAGCATATCTTAATGTTCCTTTAACTAGTGTAGGTTTTCCGGTAAATATTGTGCTTTCTAGTTAAGTGACTGTTTTTGTCCAAATGAATGAATTAGATCTGTTTTAACAGATGTAATTGCAACTATCACTAATAATAATAATAATAATCAGTCCAGACATAGTTCAATAAAAGTTATGGGTACCATAAACAGGAAAGATTTTACTTATTTATTTGAGAGACAGAGTGCACGTGAGCCGAGGGGAGGAGCAGGGGAAGGGAGAGAAGCAGAGTCCTTGCTGAGCCTGGAACCCACACCCTGGGATCATGACCTGAGTCAAAGGCAGACGCTTAACCAACCCAGCCACCCAGGCGCCCTGCTTCAAATCTCTCATTCACTTTAAAACATGAATATCTTTGGAAGAAAAATTTTAAAATGTATTTTAAACTCTCTAATATTAGAAAAATACATCCAAAATCATGACCTGGATTAAAATTGACAGAGTCACAAAGCAATGAAAAATTTTTGCAGTTATTGGCATATGTAGTTTATTAGAAATTTTACAAACATTTGCAAAGACCTTTATTGTTGTTAGAGACAGGCATATTTATGTATGTGATGGGGCTCAGGACACACTACCCCAAAATATGGCACCTTGACATATTGGATTTCAGGTGAAGTAGTTTCAGAAAATAGCAGAAGCGGGAAGGTCATTTTGACCTCCTCCCCACCTTGCGCATCTCCTCTGAAATGGGCCAGAAAACCTGCACGTGAGAGATGCACTCTCTGTACCCAGGGAAAAGGAGCGTTCTTGTCTCCAAAGACAAAGGGACATCGAGAAGAATCTTATCAAAAAGCCTTACTATGTTTCCTCCAGTTTACTGCGTTTACATCATACCCCATAACCTATCCTGTTTATACATGACCTCACTCTCTTCATGAAACTCAGCATAAAAAAACCCCACAGGTCTGTTTCTTTGGGTCTTCGTTTCCTCATGAAGTCTCCTGTGTCATTTACAACTTACATTAAATAAATCTGCTTTTCTCCGGTTAATTTGTCTTCGTCAGTTTAATTTTTAGATCCAGATGGGGACCAGTGGAGGATCCAGGAAAAGATTTTCCTCCACTAAGCATGGAAGAAAAATATATAATGGGGAAAAAGAGAAGATGTACTAAAAAAGGATATCAAAACTAACCGAAGGAATTTGAAAGTAGTATTATATTTAATTCTGCTCGTAAATTATGACTGCGTCCTATACATGTACTTCTTATGATAGGATATTTAATTACCTGATAAACTGTAATGGCTACTTTGCATCAATAATCAAGTCAATAATCTGTGATTTCTAAATTCCCTAAATGTGCATTCACAGGATAGGCTGTCACATCTCCAAGACTTTTTGGTCTACTGGACCGTTGACCTGAAATTCAAAAAGTCATTAAATATGTATTTCCATGATAGGCTGGAAAAGCTTTTGCGCCAAGTCAATGATCTGTTTCTTCAGAATGTTTAAGAGCATATTTACATGAAAGATCTTGTTTTTTTTTTCTTTTTTCTTTTCTTTAACAGCTATCACTCTGTATTTCCTTTAGAGCCAGATATCTTATTTTATCAGTAATGTGTGAAACAAAGATTGATGTAATACATTTTAATGGGCCCACCGGAGATATTATCATACCAGGAGGATAATATTTCCATGTTTAAATAAACAACATGCATGTGTATTTATTTTATCTGAAAAGCCATAAAGCTCATATTTGGGTTTATCATTTTGGTCCCTCAGTGTATTTCACCACAGCGTACTTCTTCTTCACTCATAAATTAAAAATACCCTCCTGGTCAATATTCACAACACTACTTAAACACTTATATGCATCCCTGACCATGTCCATCAAATTATGTCTTGCTCAGATGTTTTGAGGGACATTAACTGCATCTTTATTTATCTCTTACTAATGTTACAAATATTTCTTTGTCATCAATGGTTTGCTTTTTTAACCCAACACCTGCCTTGTTTATCTACCAGTCCTCATCTTCCTATACTAAGTGCTAAATAACTATTTACTACATTTTGTTATATATGACTTTCAGTAAATTAATTATCAGTGGACTCTGTAGCATGGAGAATACTATCGATTTAAATTTGTTGTATCAAATTATTCAAAGTATCGTATCTTTCTTACACTTTGTGATAGAAAATGCAGAACTACTTAAAAATGTTACTGCTGGAACCAACAGGTGTGGAGAGGTGAATTGCACTGGCTTTACGCCCTTTTATTCTTTAAAAAAAAAAAAGTCAATCTGTATATAGTTGACACACAACATTACACTAGTTGTAAGTGTACAATGTCGTGAATTAACTTCTCTATACATTATGCTATGCTCGCCACACTACGTCCTTTTATTTTTAAAAGTGAATGTTAAATTAGTTAGACCCACACTGTTCATGACTTCAATTGGAACTCTGATAACTCCATTTTTCCTATACTCGAAAAAGCTTTAGAAAAGGACCAAGGGGTAAAAATATCACACAACAGTACATTTTGTTGGCTCAATGTTTTGTCTCAGTTACAGTTTACTAGAGTCTGTTTTTAACATTTGTTGAAGATTTTTGAAATACACATCAGCAGAACTCTATTGTTTTGTTAGTTGGATCTATAATGAGACATGAGATGAAAAGCAAAGTAAAAAAAAATGTTTTGCACAACTATTTATTAAAAATTTTTATTTGTCTTTGAATACCTATAATCATAATACTGTTCATGTAGGAAATTTAATTCATACTACTTCACACTGAAATTTTGTTCTTCTTCTTCTTATGATTAATACCAGCTAATGGAATTGTTTTGACATTCAAATATTTAATGCAGAAAACCATCCAGGTCAATTGAAGATTTTTATGTTTTTTTTTTTTTTTTCTGGGTGATAGCACTTTAACATCTGTCAAAATTAGGAAGGCTTAAGAATCAGATGTGTAAGCGAGTTTCTAATAGTGCTTTAAAAATAAAAGTGATTTTTAGAATACATAAATAAGTTTAATTAGGCCTCTGAATTTCTAGAGGCAGAACTGCTGATCTTTTGAACCTTCTGTTGATAAGCATCTTGAAGCAGGTCAAAATTTGCCACATAATTATTTGGCGGTATTCCAAGACATGCATTTCCGAAAAGTGTAATATTGACTTTCATTTTTCCTCCTCTGGGTGGTAATGGAACTTGTAACATTTGAGAATTTGTGTTACATTCCTGTCAGTCAGGACCTTCCTGCCTCCTATTTTATTTAAAATCTACTAAGGAGAGTATACGTGGCCATTCTGTTTCAGGTTGCCAGACTATCTCTACCGGGCATCCCAGTGATGAAGTCTGTCTTCCCATCCTTACTGCTCAGTTCCGTTACCACTTCCCAGTTTCTTTCCTCCCTGCTCTAGTAGTCATGCCAGAAAACCGGTGGTGGGAAAGAAGGAAAAAAAAAAAAAGCAAAAACCTTGATCCAAAAATTTTTGTCAGCCTAAAACCAAGAAACTGGTTCAAGAGGCATTGTGTTTATTTGGGATCAAAGAATTGCAATTTGGGGTAGACAGATTGAGGTCGTAACCTAAGGAGTATCTCAATCACAGTAGGTGGGCTTGGGGCTTGGAGGGGGGAGAAAAAGATTAGAAAAGCTGTTTCCAAAAAGGGCATATGGCGCTGACATGGACATCCAGATCTGTTCCTCATTGATGAGCCAAGGGAAGTGGTCACTCAGCAAAAGTTCGTTCTTTTTGGTCTTGTCATGCTGGATTTTTTTGTTCTCACTGACTCCTTGGATGTTGGCAGTTTGGCCCCCTTTGGAGGTTTACAAAATAGGAAGTGCAAGGCAGCTCCTCTGACATGGCTACTCTGGCTCTATTTTAAGGATGTTTCTACTTATGTCATTTTCCACAATCTTAAGAACTAAAATTGTGCTTCCATCAATTATCTTTTCTGGTGAATTTTATGGAGGGTGGATTCCATCTGTGGCAGGTGTGTCCTCAGATCTGCCTGGAATCCGTGGCCTGTCTCCCATACGTAAGCAGTTCACGAAGCCTTGAGTGGATTCAGCATAAAAGTAGACTTACCTCAAGCCAGAAAAGGATTTTTTTTAAAGGACTTTGCTATCTGCTGATAAAGGAATTCTGAGACTTTAAATCTTGCATTATTTATGTACTACACAGCCCATGAAGAAAATGATCTGCCATAGTATTAAGGATGAGATAATAAATTCTTTAGCTTTAAGGTAACAAAATAAAAAGGCGGTGACCTTTAGCTAATAATCTTTTGTAAGAAAGGTCAATAACTGCCAGGGAAAAAGAAAGGCAAGTTTTAAGTCTATTACTGAATAAAAAAAAAAAAAATCTAACTTTGAAAAGGCCTTGTTTTATTTTCTTCAAATAGAAGATGAGTCTGAAGTCATAGTATTAATAAAGTATCCAGTGGTGCATATTCTAGTGAGCAGATATAAGGATTAAGATAGTAAACCATTATATTGGATATTAAAAAACTAATTAGAAGTAAAAAAGTTAATAAATTACAAGAACCTTAAAGATCGTCTAAAACTACCTTTTCAGAAAAGAAAAAAAAAATCATTTCTAAAAGAGTTGGTATAAATATCACAATAAATAAAAGAACCAAAATTTTTTTAAGTTTCGAACATCTAAAGCCACTTGATTTTTTTTCATGGTCTAAGGAATATGTTCTTAATAATAAAAAAAAAATACCTATATGGTCATTTGAATGGCAAGACATACAACATAAGCTCCTATGTGACCTAATAAGAGACAAACAACCATCAGAGGCCATAGGAGTAAAAGATATTTTTTTTTTTCTAGACTAATCTACCATTTTTATTTAGGGCTCATACATCTTCCTTTTTAAGTCACATTAAGGTCAAGTCTGTTCACAGTCAAGCCAGTGGTAATTTCAGTCAAAATACACAAACAGTTTATCAGTGATAACAACAAAAAAGGAATATATTTAATTATTTAAGTATTATTATTTTAATTATTATATCATTTATATTATTAATTATTATAATTAATTAATATAATCAATTATTTTAATATTATTTAAATACCTTATTTAAGCTTTAAACTATCTACTATGCATAAAATTATAAGGTGAGCCTACAAATCAAACACGTTGTTAACAGCGACACGTACAATAGACGATACACAAATACTTGAGAGATATAGAGGAACAGATATTACTAGACACAGAGAACGGATTTTTGAGTATCGATGAACAATAAATTCAGCACAGATAGTCACGGCAGCTGCCACAAAAAGGGAAAATACTTTGGGTTAATACACTCACTGGTGTGAGAAAGCATCACACGCCTGTTCTAGCATTGAATTCAGGTGGGGACTTACTGAATTGAATCCATGTCTTAGAATTATTGAGGAACGTGACATTGCTAATGTATTTTTGAAAAGATAGAAATGCTTTCATAGTTATAGGTTGCATGTCTTGTTGAAACCCTGCCCCATAGCATGTTAGGGTCCTTCCTGGTTAGAGTCAAGCTGCTAGCACGGACACAGGTACCGGCGTTTAAAGAAACAAGAAAAGACACCACAGTAAAGTCAGTGACTAGTGAATTGATTTTTTTTTTTTTAGTTTTTACTTAAATCCCAGTTAGTTAACATCCAGTGTAAGGTTAGTTTCAGGTATAAAATACGGTGATTCAGCACGTCCACACAACACCCGCTGCTCATCCCCTATTTCGCTCATTCCCCCCACACCCCCACCTCTGGTAACCATCAGTTTGATCTCTATGTTAAGAGTGTGTTTCTTGGTTTGTCTCTCTCTCTCTTTCTTCTTTTTTTTTTTTCTCCTTTGCTTGTGTGTTTTCTTTCTTAGATTCCACATATGAGTGAGACCATCCGGTACTTGCCTTTCTCTGAATGACCTACTTCACTTAGCCTAATACTCTCCAGCTCCATCCACGTCTTTGCAAAGGGCAACATTTCATCCTTTTTTATTTGCCAGGCATGAAGACATACAGCAGTGAAGACATCCACAAAGCAGTTCTTTGAGGTAGACAAAAGGGTTTCACGCCATTGAAAGAAGAAATTTGTTGCTTTGCTGGGTTATGCAAGGCACATCTTGCACCCTGAGTGGGGAGAAATGAACACAAGTCTACACTCTTAACTTAAAACATGGGTTATTGTTTATTGATGGGCAAAGAGTCTTCCCTGGCGATGTGTAAGACTCTCCTTGTGTTTGGGTGATGCTGTTTGGAACCAACATTCGTTTTGATCTTTCCTAAGTGTTGCTGCAAATGGAAGCTCTTTTACCACAAGAGCTAAGAAGCAGGTCTCCAAAGACTGCTAGTGCATGAGAGCAGAGACTTGCCAAGGCTGAACCGAGTCATTGAAACAACCTGCTAAATCCAATGTTTGCTGCTATTAATAATTTATTTATTATTTATTATTTATTATTATTAATTATTATTTATTTAATTATTCATTAATAACTAATAAATCTTATATGTGAAGTCTAATATATTTCTGTATTACCTTTCCTACAACTTTCTAGCCCTTTGTCAATACACAGGAATCCTCACTCAGCCATGGTCGTGCTTCCCAGTTTCAGTTCCCATGGTCAACAGCAGTCTGGAAGCACATGGTACTTTTCTGATTGACCTTCAAAAGGTCGACGGTAGCCTAATGCCACATCCCAGTGCCCACGTCATGCACCTCACTTCATCTCATCACGTAGGTGTTTTATCATCTCCCTGATGATTCACAAGAAGATAGGTGAGTGCAGTACAATAAGATGTGTTGAGAAAGACCACATTCACATAACTCGTATTACAGTATATTATTATAATTGCTCTATTTTATTATTAATTATTGTCATTAATCTCTTACTGCACTGAAGTCAGAAATTAAACTTTATCGCAGATGCAGGCATACCTCAGAGATACTATGAGCTCAGTTCCAGATCATTGCAATATAGTAAATGACTCAGTAAAGTGAGTCAAATAAATTTTTCAGTTTCCTAGTGCATGAAAAAAATGATCTTTACACTTTACGGTAGTCTATTAGGTGTGCAATAGACTATATTGCTAAAAATAGCAATATTTTTTGAGAGGGAACAGGGGAATAGACTATATTGCTAAAAATAGCAATATTTTTTGAGAGGGAACAGGGGAAGAGGGAGAGAGAGAGAATTCTAAGCAGGCTCTACACCCAGCACCTGATATTGCTAAAAAAATTTCTAACTGCTATCTGAGGTTTTAGTGAGTTGTCATCACTGATCATAGATCACCGTAACAAATGTAGTAATAATGGAAAAGTTTGAAATGTTGCAAGAATTACCAAAATGTGACACAGAGACATGAAGTCTATAAATACCATTGGAAAAATGGGGCCAATAGACTTGTTCAATGCAAGACTGCCACGGACCTTCTATTTGTAAAAATGCACAATAAAGCAAAGCACAATAAAATAATGTAGTCCCGTATGTATGTTTAGGAAAAGACATCGTTAGTATATAGGGGATACATTTCTGTCCATAGTTTGTGGATCCACTGGGGGTGTTGGACTGTATGCCCCACAGATAAGGGGGGGCATTGCTTTGGTTATAGATTTTGAATATGATCTGATACAGAAAGACAAACCACTTGCCCTCATTGTCCCTTGTCTACTTACTCTTCAAGATGAAATTTAATAGCACTTAATTGAATTCTAAAAGATGGAAAAAAAGGTGCTGATTTTCTAATTATATTAAACTTATATATTAACTTTGGGAAAATTAGTATTTTTATTGCATTTTATTCTCACCCAAGAAAATGATTTGCTTTCCACATTCAAATACTGTTTTATATCCTTTGATAAGATATTTGTAGTTTTTATAGATTGTTTTCCTCTTTAATGTATTACTAATTGTTTTATTCACTCTTTCACAAAAATACATTCTTTTCTAAGAATCTTCTCCATTACTAGTACAAAATACATACATTGCTTTTTAATATTAATAATTAATGAATTAATCCTCATTATAATATTCTCACATTATGTTTATGTCAAAGATTTGGGGCACTGTACTTGTAAATATCATACTTAAAATTTACATTTCTACATATGGAAAAGTGAGATTATAATTGTTTGATACTATTTCTTTTCTAGCCTCATAAAATTAATTAGGAGATTTCATCTTTTCCATTAAGTAGTTTCAATAGTATTTAAAGGTCTACAAATCCATTAAATATGAGATAGAATTCAGTTGTGAGACTTCCAAATACCTGTGCCTGTTTTAAGGTTGACTGTTAGTCATCTTCCCATTCTTGAAGGTCTTTTTTGAGGTTTTGTACATTTTGTTTATTTTGCTAATTTAAATCGAGCTAGAAAGTTATCCATTAAATATGTTATTTGTTGTCTGGCTTCTTTCACTTAGCATATTTTGAAATTCAGCTATGTTGTATTATGTATCAGTGCTCTACCCTTTTTCTAGATGAATAAGTATATGCCAGTGCATGGATATAACACATTTTGTCCATCCCATTCACCATTGATGAACTTTGTATAGTTTTCACTTTTTTGCCTGCTGGGTGTAGAGCCTGCTTAGAATTCTCTCTCTCTCCCTCTTCCCCTGTTCCCTCTCAAAAAATGCTCTCATGAATACTTGTGTACAAGTCTCTGTAGGGGTATATATTCTCATTTCTCTTTGATAGATTATCTAGGAATGATGTTGCTGACTCATATGGTAACATACGTTTAACATTTTTAAAAACTTTTAACCTATTTTCCAAAATGGTTGTGGCATTTTATTTCCAATGAGCCACATATGAGGGTTCTAGTTTCTCTACATCTTTGAAAAAACTTGTTATTGCTTGTCTTTTTTTATTATAACCATTTTACAGGGTGTGGTTTTAAGATGCATTTGCTTAATGGCTGATGATTTGAAGCAACTCTTCATGTGCTTTTTTAACCATTCTATATACTATTTTGTGAAATGGCTATTCAAATAATTTGCTCAGGATCTAAGTTTGCAGAGTCCAGTACTGGGCCAGGGCAGGAGCCTGGTTTCCAGGGAGGTGGCCTGGAGTTTGGTGCCTAAGGGCCAGCCTGGCACTAGGGCAAGTCTAGAGCCATTGCCATCTAGAAGTTAGGTCTGTGGGGACCAGCCTGGTGCTGGGGTTGATCAGCGGGCTGGGGCCACAGTAGTTGGTCTGGCACTGGGCCTGGCCAGGAGACTAGATTTGCAGGTGCGTACTTGGAGTCTACATTTTTGCGGGCTGATTGAAAAGCTGAGGCCACAAAAGCCACCTATGGCCAAAGGAGCTGGCCAGTGCTAGGATGTGCCGGGAGCCAGGGTTTGCAGGAGCCTGTAGGGAGTGACCTAGTGCCATAGGAGCATGTGCTGGGTGGGCCCCTCTCGGGTATGTGGTCAAGTTGCTCATGTCGCTATCCTCCCACAGGGAGAATGTCTCTCCATGCTGGGATGCCTAGGCATGGGTAGTAATGAGGGTATTGTGAAACGATCTTTCTTACCTTCCTCAGTGTGTTGTGTTGTGTTTTGTTTTTTTTAATCTCAGTGCTTTACCCAGGTGCTGTAATCCTCAATCTATAATCCTTGACTCTGTGTAGGTATTTTCAGTGGACATAGATGTTCAGATTGATATTTCTGGAAAGGCACCATCACTAGAAATTCTCATGCCAGCGTTTCACTGACATCATTCACCTACTGCAATTTTGTAAATGAAAAAGACTTCATTTTACATTCAGTGATAGCTGGTAAAGAATGTGTAAATAGTAAGGCAATGCTATGGAACCACCAAGCTGAAGACATCTGCATAAAATCCAGAGGGTGATCACATTCAAGTTCTTGTCCTATTAATTCAGAAGCTCCAGTAATGACTAAAGTTAAAAAAATTTTTTTTTCCTTGTACCGCTCATTTCCCTGTATCCTGTATCCTGTATCCTGTCTAGGACATTAAATGTTATCTTTGAGAAGACATAGACCATGTGACTCCAAAATATCTATTCTCTCCTTAGAATTACATTTTGCTTCCCTAAATGGAAAATATTATAGGGTAAACCCCATGGGACTTAAGAACCGTTATAATTTTTTATATTGAAATGTAGTGTTATTTCCAAGTTACCATATGTTTATAAATTAATTTATATGATTAAATAAACAATGAGATTTGTGGTCATATAAGCAAGGAAACTTTTTTTTTTCCCCAAGGCAACTTTTACTTGTATTCTTTAAGTCACTTTGCAGAGCACTCACATAGAGGTACAGACATCATCCATAATCAGCCAATTGCATCCCAACAACAGGCCTGGCCTGTGAGGGATATAATATTATTTCCATTTCATAACTGAGGACATTGCTCAAGATTATAACTAAGGAGCTACCTTGGTTACTATATTATTCCGTATTTCCTTTGAAAAGCTATAATAACAAGAACAATTCCCACAGTTAGATGTCTAATAGGTAATATTATATACAAATAGTCACTGATCACCATTTTAGGAATTTACATTGCTGAATTTCCAAAAATAAATGCACCTGATGCAATTTCATAGCATAAAAAAATAATCCAAGAACAATAATACAGGAAACTTTAATAATTTCCAGACAATTAAATATAATTTTAAGATAGAATTATAAATCATCTAATATATAGTATTTTAATAATTCAAAATGAATAATAATAATAAAAGTTAACAATTATTATAATTTGAATGTATACTTTCAACAAATTAATTGCTAATAAGATGTTATGGACCAAATGATATTCCCTCTAAAATTCTATGTTGAGGGACACCTAGGTGGCTCAATGGTTGAGTATCTGCCTTCAGCTCAAGGAGTGATCCCAGGGTCCCGGGATCGAACTCCCTGCATGGAGCCTGCTCCTCCCTCTGCCTGTGTCTCTGCCTCTCTCTCTCTCTCTCTGTGTCTCTCATAAATAAATAAATAAAATCCTTAAAAAAAATTCATATGTTGAAGCTTAATCCCCAAAGTGACTGTAATCAAAGATAGAGCTTTTAATGAAGTACGTTTAATTAAATGAGATTGTAAAACTGAGACCCTAATCCTATAGAATTGATATAAGAAGAGGAAAAGACAGCAGATCTGTCTCTCTCTCTCTCTCTCTCTCTGCACATGCAGACAGAAAAGGCCCATGTGAGGAACACAAGAAAGTGGCTAACTTCAAGCCAAGAAAAGACGTCACACCAGAAACCAACCAGAATCTTGATCTTGGACCTCAGCCTTTAGAATTATGAGAAATTTTCTGGTTTTGTTGTGTAAGCCATCAGGCTGGAGTATCTCGTTATTGCAGACTGAGCAGACTAATACAGAAGACGTGGATTCTAGCAATTACCTCAAAATATAGATGGTGTGTTACCTAGTTACTTCAGAAGATTTAGGAAAGATTAAATTGTGACAACACATGATCCCAAAATCTTGTGGCATAGAACTATAATGGCTGACGAGCTTGCTTATTTGTATATTTATTTGTTTGTTTGTTTATTACAATAGTTTATTTCTTTTTTTTTTTCATAGTTTATTTCTTGATCACACTTTACAACCACCGTGTGTTAACTGAAGCTTTACTCCATCCTGTCTTTATTCTGGGCTGACGGAGCAAACCTTATCAAAAATGTGGCCTATCTCGTGGCAAAGGAATAAACAGACATGGTGAACCAGGAGCTAACTCTTAAAACTTCTACTTAGAAATTACGCATTTTACTTCCGTATACATGCCATTGACCAAAGTAAACCGCATGACCACCCCTTACATCAGAGGAGCAGTGAGCTATAATCTTCCTACTGGGAAAAGGAGAAAATATATAATCTTCCACACAGTATAGTGAGTCATATAAACCATCTCACCTAACAAAATTACAACACTAGTTAAAATAAAATAAGTGAAATAACATAGACTCTTCTCTAAAAGTCCTTAATAGGCTATAGTTGAATCAACTATGATGCCTCTACAAAATGGAGCGTTATGGAACTATAAAAAAGAATGAAGAATGTCTATGAACTCATATGCAACAGATTTCAGATATATATTGTGAAGCCAAAGCAAACTGAATATTGTGAAAAAAATGCAAAAGTGCGTTCTATTGTATGACACCCTTCATCTTCTAAAAACTCTCGCCCCACCTTTATTCTCAATTTATGGTCTCGCTTTCTATTTCACTAGGAGAATCAAAGCGACCAGAAAGAAGCTCCCAACATCACACGTTGGTGCCTGCTGTCATCTGGTCCCACAGTTGCTTCCCTTCTGCTTTTAGAGTCGAACGGATCATGGTTACACTTAATGCCAAACATTTTGAGTCACGCTGTAAAGTTCATTCCTTCCCACCTGTGTAGTACATTGTCCCAGCTTTCCCAGTTCATTTCTATATTCGGTTACCTCTCCCTGCTGCATCCTTCCTATGAGAAATTATCCTACTAATAATTTACTTGTTTTTTAAAACATCATTTTGAGACAACCACATCCCCATTTCTTCATTCTCTTTTATAACCAAATCCCTTGAAAGGATTTGTCAATATTTTTGCTCTCCGGTTTCTCTGCCCATTGTCCATTGAATCCACTCCAATATTGATTTTGCCCCTATCACTCCATCAAACTTGTTCTTGTCAATTCAGCAATGACCTCCACATGCTGAATCCAATATTCAATTAATAGCTATCATAATACTTGACCTGCCTGTCAAGTTGATCTGCCTTCCTCCCTAAAAACCTTTTTGTTGTTGTTGTTTTTTAATTGCCTTCCTGGAACCACAGATTGTGGTTTACTTTCTTTGTCACCGAGGTCAAATGCTGTGGAGTTCCCCATACTCAGTCCTTGAACCTCTTATTTTCTCTACCTACATCACGTCATAGGGGGGCCTCATTCGTTTGTGTCCCTTTGAATATCACCTGGATGCTAACGACTCCCTAATACACATTTCTGGCCTGGACCTGTCCCCTGAATTTCAGTCCAGTATATCTCTGACCGCCTATTCAACGTTTGGAATGAAAATCAAGATCTGAAAGTTGCAGGTTTATTAACGTTATCTCTCCAAATCCGCTTTATCTGTTCCATTTAATGACAACTTCATCTTTCTAGTTATGCAAGTTAAAAGACAAAAAGATCATCCCTGAGTTCTCTCTTTTTCTCACACCTCAACTCCAATCCCGCAGTAAACCGTCTTTGGTTGTACCACTTCTCACTACCTATTCCACTCAGTCCCGGTACAAATAACCTGGACCAACATTATGCCAAGAATGACCTGAATTTCCTGACCGTACCTTTCTGTAGCTACTGTCTACTTCTACACGGCACAGGGAATGTTTCCTTGAAATAATAAGTCAGATCAGATCGCTTTAATTTGAACATTCCAATATTTTTGCAGTTAATTCAGAAAAATTCCCAGATCCCCAAATGCCATAAAAACCCTTCATATCTTGACCTTGTTACCTCTATGACTTTATCTACTATTGACTTCCCCTTTGCTCTCACTGATGTCTTTACTGCTTCTGGGATGCGGCAGGCCCCGCTCTTAGCACAGACTACACATTTTCTTTTTCTTTTTTAAAGATTTATTTATTTATTTTGAGAGAGAGAGAGAGGATAGGCAGGAGGGGTAGAGGGAGAAGGACAGGGAATCTCAAGCTTGGCAGAGAGTCTAGCGTGGGGCTCAATCTCACAACCCTGAGAACACGACCTGAGTGGAAAAACCAAGAGTCTGAAACTCAACCGACTGCGCCCCTCAGGCACCCTTGACTACGCATTATTTTCAAAAAGCGTTTCCCCTTGTATCTTTAGGACTCATTTCCTTTCGTTACTCAAGTACTTATCAGAGATATGACCACTCTATTTAAATTAGAAGCCTTCTAGCACAGCACTTTTTGCTCCTTAACCTAATACATATGTTTTAACATAACAGATAATTTATTATTCATGTTTTTTTGAAAGTCCCTCTTCTACCCACAACAAATTATAAGATTTATGAAAATTGTTTATGTATTCCTTGTATCTCCACCGCATAGAACGGTACATAGCAGGTGCTCAATATATATTTATTTAATCAATGAATGAATGAAAAGCCTCAGCTTCATCATCAATCACATAGAAACAATTTATGCTTCAGCTTTCTTTCCAGATAAAACAACCCCAATGTTTAGAGCAGCAATGTCCACAATAGCCAAACTGTGGAAGGAGCCACAATGTCCTTTGACAGATGATGGATAAGGAAGATGTGGTCTATATATACAATGGGATATAACTCAGCCATTAGAAAGGACAAATACCCACCATTTACATTGACGTGGCTGGAACTGGAGGGTATGATGCTGAGTGATAAGTCAATCGGAGAAGGACAATCATCATATGGTCTCCCTCATACAGGGAATATAAGAAATAGTGGAAGGGAACATACCGGAAAGGAGAGAAACTGAGTGGAAAAACATTAGAGAGGGAGACAAATCATGAAAGACTCTTAACTCTGGGAAACAAAGGTAGAGGGATAGAGTAACTGGGTGACGGGCCCTAAGGAGGGCACATGATCAGATGAGTACTGGGTGTTATACTGTATGTTGGCAAATTGAATTTAAATAAAATTTAAAAAAAAATTAAAAACAAAAACAAACACAAATGCTCTCTTGTAGGCCCAAGGTGTTATGCAGATGAATGATGGTGATATATGTCTCAATAACTATTAATGTAATCCCCTGAAGTAATTTATTATTCTTTCATTAGAGCAAGTATATGTTATGGGTGTGAATGGTAAAATGCAAAAGACAAAAATTAATAACTTATTCTTCAAAATTTTTTTCACTGTCTACATTTAATATTGAAAATCGTATTTTTAGCAAGCTTACATGGAATTAAAAAAGTTGCCTTCCCAGAAGGAAATATGGCCAATAAGAATTCCATTCTAAACAAGCTCATATGTACAGATTCCATGGCTATGGGTTGGGCTATAGGCATATCTTTTTTGGGAGCCACAGTTCAATCCAACCAATAATGATAAAATTAGACAATTCTTTTTTCAAAATTATTTTATTGTTTTGTGCCTTTTATATGTATGTCAAGGCCAAAAAAAATTTTCCCACTATGATATTTCTTACCTTCAAAATTACTTTTGGGCAGATGAATATCCAAAACCATGAAGTTTTCTTGAAAAGGAGAAAGCTTTTAAGCCTTGAAGTAAAGATTTACATTTTTTGATAGTGTTGAAATGCACTTTAGGATTGCTAGTGATAGCTTCAATTATTTTCTGAAAGTCTTTATAGATTTCTCAATGTACAGCAAATGCACTTAGGCTAAAGACATGTCTAAATGTATAAGATGGTCAGTTGAAGGCTGCAGGCAAACCTCGATTTAGTATGTGAAGATGAGCATTTGGCAAAAAAGGTTGTGACAATGGATGTACTGAAGAAGATAAAAGAGTAGTCACTGAGCAGCACAGTTTTAATGAACTGACCCAGAGTATAAAAAGATAATTACGGTCATAATTAGAGAACAGTAATTCATACTGAAATTATATGTGAATACCCTACGGCAAAATGCTAGAGTTATTGGTGGAATCAATGCAATCCTTTAAATGTAATCTAATGTTCACTGTTTTTGTGAGTAAGACAAAGAACAAAACACCTTATCTTCCCTCAAAGGCAGCACTGATTGTGAGAAATGCCCTGTGTAAAAGAACCTTAAAAAAAAAAAAAAAAGAAGAAGAAGAAGTTTAGCTCCCAGGTATCAGCCACTTAGCTAATAGTGGAAATTGGATCCTCCCTATAACCTCCAAATACAGTGCTCTGCAGAGTATCTCAAATACCCAATAATACAGCTTTAAAGTTAGCCACAGTTTAAAAATATCCGTTTTTATCAGAAAAACTCATTTAGCAGAGGTCATAAATAGCATCATGAGTTAGAGAAATCCTGGTTGTTCCCACCAAAATCCCTTAAGCCTAACATGAAGCTCACTCTGATACTAAACGATCCCTGAAACTCAGGGAAGGATCCCAAAGAACATGAAGGTTGTTTGGGGGCAAAATCTACCAATAGCAAATAATACATAGAGACTACCCCATTTTCATAATTAAGACAAAAATACTAAAGATATAGATTTTGCTTTTAACTTGTTCCTGTGGGATGCCTGGGTGGCTCAGCAGTTGAAACTTGTTGGTTCAGGGTGTGACCCCAGGGTCCTGGGATCGAGTCCCACACCGAGCTCCCCTCAGGGAACCTGCTTCTCCCTCTGCCTGTATCTCTGCTTCTCTCTCTCTCTGTCTCTCATGAATAAATAAATTAATATTTAAAAAAAAAACTCGTTACTCTCATCCAAATGATTTTTGGTTTCTTCTCTCTTGTTTCTACTCTCCAATCCATTGTGCCAAACACACAATTCCTTTATTAAACCAACATTTACCGAACAGCCTCTGCTGCGCCAAGCACAAAGATAAGTAAATCACAAAGCATCTGATCACAGAAGGATTCTTTATTATATCCGTGCTGCTCTTGCTTATTGAACGCTTCACACTGCTCTAGTCGTTTTATGAAAATTAGCTCACTTAATGCTTATAAGAACCTATGGGTATGCGGGAATTAGTGCCAACCTAATTTTATAAATGAGAAAACCAAGGCGTGTGGAAGTTGAACAATATATCCAAATTCTTGAATTCAGAAAGTGCAGAGCTGGCTTTGAGCCAAGCTACCTGATTCCAAAAGCCAGGCTCGCACTGGCTCTACTCCACGTTCCCACCACCATATCTACCCTGGGTGGGTTAATTTCTCCATAAATTTTTAGCTGTTTTATTCTTGAAGGCAAAGTGCTGGTGATCATCCAACGATAAGCTTGCCTCTTCCCTAGGATTTTCTACGTGTTTCACCCACCCAGTTCCCTTTCTCCTACTCCAGACCATCTCCAATGTTAGTGAATAATCACGAACAAGGTAGCTGATCAGGATTTGACCGGGGAGACAGGAACAGGAAAGAAGGAAGAATGATAGTTCAATCCGAAGGGAACTGAGCTGATAAAAGGAGGGACAAGAATTATGATCCAAAGGTTGCGCAGGATCTAAGAAGATGAGCGGTTTGAGATTGTGATTTCTAGCGGCGATTTTGAGGTAACCCACCGGACCTTAAGCAGATGTCACTTACAAAAGTGAAAGGGACGAAGTAGACTTTGGTGTCTTTAAAACCATGACTACATTCTGTTTGTACTAGAGCCTGCAGAGTTGACCCCAGAGTGGACACAGGATATTACCGTAACCAAGTAAAAAAAATGAAACATGAAATTTTTCAGGTATTGCTTATGTAGAACCAGCATCCCCAAAGCATGATGTTTGATAGGACATCGACACAATCGCTGGAAGCAGCAGTGAGGTGTGCACGCCTGATGAGCTTCATTGTTCTCTGGACAACCCTGTGGGCCACGGTGAACGGGGCTGATAGCTTAGAATGTGCAGATGTTTCTGGCAGGTGAAGGGAATCAGAAGAAACAGTCTCCCATTTGTGTCCTACTAGAGCGTATATCGATATGCAAGGAGAATAAGAGAACAGAATGCCCTGGGGGCTACTCCTAAGAGCCATGCAGACCTAGGTATTCTGAAGTCAGATTTATTTTTAGAGATTTTATTTATTTATTCAAGAGAGACACAGAGAAATACAGACACAGGCAGAGGGAGAAGCTGGCTCCATGCAGGGAGCCCGACGTGGGACTCGATCCCAGGACCCGGGGGTCACACGCTGAGCCGAAGACAGACGCTCAACTGCTGAGCCTCCCAGGGGCCCCTGAATTTAGATTTTAATAATACAATGAAAAGTTGACTAAGGATATAAACGTTTAAGTTGGAAACTTGGGTTTAAATGCGGTCTCCATTGCTCCCAAGTGCATCGGTTGACTTCCGCAAGCCAGCCTCACCTTGCCCCATCGGTAAAATGACCTTAACAACATCTCTTCCTGTAATAAAAGGAATCACGTATGCAAAACACCAAAAAGAGGTCTTAACTCGCAACTGACCCTCAATCAATACTAGCTCTTTTTGGAAAACATGCCCTAATGAGCGATGCTAATGTAATCTCTCTCTCTCTCTCTCTTTTTTAAGTTATAAATAAAAGAAAGAGGACAGAAAACTTCAATTTAGAATTCCAAAGCCTCTCAGAACTTTTTCACTGAACACCAGGTTTACTTTCCCTGGAGTCTGGGTAGCCAAGTGAGACCAGCAGCAGACCAGACCTGAGGAGCAGCATGTCAGGAAGGGTTCAACTCCATGACACATATCAGATCAGGGCCAGCTCCCTCAGGGCAGGAACCCAGCTTGGGGATATTCATGAGGCCTCTGGAATCTTTGATGTCACCAAGCTGGGCTAGATACACGTACAATAGTCCTCGGGCGGGGGGTGGGGGTGGGGGTGGGGAGTGAAACTTTGCTTTTGACAAGAAAGGAAGAATGATGTTAAATCTTTGCTAGTTCCCCTGAAATTAAGACACAGCCCTCACGGCCCCAGTTCTCTAGGCTATAAACCCTTCAGCACGCCGCCAGGAATGCTTATAAATTGTGACTCATCGTGCAGACCCATTAGCAATCTTCAGTGCTAAATTGGTACTTTCAACATGATAAGTGCCTTTCCACCCTGTGAAAGAGCATCCACTTTCCCTCTACTTACAAGTGAGCTGGAGAATTTTTTTGTTGTTGTTGAGCTTTGCTATTTTACCTGAGCTGCTGGAGAATCTCCAGCAAAGATTCCTACTAGCTGCTGCTTAGTGGTGTGTGATGAAACAAGGTCTTCACTCTTTCATCCTCCTTCCCTGAAGCAATGCAAACGATCCTTGTTCCAACTTGCATTTCGGCTTCATCCAAAGAATGTGAAGTCTTGGCCCACTTCAATTTTTTATGCATATTGTATTTGATAGATGATCATCTTCAAACCGAGAAACGGTGCTATTCTTGACATCGATTCACACTATAAAAATAAATAAAAATAAAAATAAATAAATAAATAAATAAATAAATAAATAAATAAATAAATAAGTTGCTTCTTTGAAGGGCTGAGAAACTTGCTGTCAATACTTCCAGTTTACTATCAGAGCATTTCCATAAATGAAATTCCAAAGTATTTCCTGTTCTTTTCTTTAAATGACCCTATTGTTGAGCATGTTTTGGATGATATCCCTAAACATTTAACAGGTAAGAAAGGAAGAAGGTATAAGTGTAGCGGTAACTAAGATTTTAAGGAGCACTTTTTTTTTCTTTTTTAATCATCAAGGCTGTTCTAAGAGAGAAAGAATATGATGACCAAGACATTCAGTAAAAATAAGTTAATCTCAAAATTCTCTGCTTTCAGAAATGGAGCCAATGGAGACAGAAAATCATCTGCACTCCTAAGGGTATCATTAAACCTGTGGAGGAAAAGAACATATAGTTTTTATATGTTGAAAACAAAATTAAGAAGAACATTTCAAAACCAAAATTGGCAAAGAAAGGTGACAGTCTAGGATGTGCACAATCATAGATTAATAAAATAGAAATAAGAGTGACAATAAAAAGAAGACACTCTAGATGGGATGAAGAGAATTCATGACAAAAGAAATAATGCATCAGTTGAGAAAGAAATCATAATTAGTAGTGAAAAAAAAAGTCCCTAAGTAAGTGAACTGGTATTATTTTTAGGGTATTTTCATTGTTAATCTCAGGCATCAATCCAGTGAGGAAAAGAGTAGCACAAGGGACTTAAGAATTGCTTTAGCTACAACTCCAGTTCTTTCGAACAAGACAGATGGAGGGAAAAGACCACTGAAAATCCTTCCTGAGATCCTTCCTGAGAAAACAGTTTGGTTTCACCTGTTGTATATACTGCCATAATCAGATATTTCAGAATGTTCTCGATAACAATTTACCTGCTCAGTGACCTATTTTCTTCAACACCCATGTTCACAATTAATGAATATTCTCCTCACTTAACAAGGTATCAAAGCATTTTCCTTGCTGAAATTACTGTGCGTCCGTGGATGTTTATTGAGCACACATTATTGACTTTATCTCCTTCATCTATCTATTTTGTCTGTTCCTTACAAACAAAACAAAACAAAACAAAACAAAAAAACACAACCCTGCACATTTATCTTTCTATATAAATAAACCAGACTGAAACAGAGAGTTTAAGGGACTTGACAAAGCACACAACTTGCAAGGGCTAGAAGTCAAATCCATATCTGTGTAACTTAGATCACCTAGTTCTTAAACACGTCTGGCAGGAGGGGTTACGTGTGTGTCACTGAGGGGGTTATTTACACGACAGGCACCACAGTATTACTGCCCTATCTTTCCATTTATTGCCTAGTTAACTCATACAGTTATTACCTTAGCTTTTGGAAGAAGACAGTGTAAATAAAAGTTCAAAATAGATAATAGCAAGATAAATGATAAGAACATTTTTAAGGTATCTCTCCAGATAAGCTATGGTTTTCTTAAAAACATTTTCTATTCCTTTGTCTCCTCCTATAATAGAGAGAATAGTATAAACTTTGGAAGATATCCTCCTCTGTAAGTACTCATTGAATAAATCATTCTGGTCATTCCTATTAAATTTCCAAAGCCTGCCATATGCAGAACTAATAAAATTGATCTCCAGAGATTACAAAAATAAATAATAAGGCTCAACGAGAGACAAGAAGATTGGAAAACAGTGAAAAACTGATAAAACAAACATGCGTGGTACATTAATAATGATAGGTAGCATTTGTTGACATTTACTTCCCAGCAGTCATTGTTCTAAGAACTTTACGTGGATTAACCTCTTACCGTGCATGACGGTCCTGTGAAGAACTAGGCCAACCATTATTAAATTACTGATACTCAAGCTTTGTTTTTAAATAAACTTTTCATCTTAGAATAGGCTTGGATTTACAGAAAGAAAATGGCAAAGATAGAACAGAATTCTCATCTATCCCGCACCAAGTGTTTCTTAGCATTAACCTATTAATATGTGTAGTGGGGAGGGTTCTCCAGAGAAGTAGACTAATATGAGATAATAAGAGCCAGAGAGATGATAGATAGATAGATAGATAGATAGATAGATAGATAGATAGATGATAGAGAGATAGATGATAGAGAGATAGATGATAGAGAGATAGAGAGATGATACAGATAGATGATAGATAGAGAAAGATAATAGAGAGATAGATGATAGATGATAGAGAGATGATATAGAGATGATATAGAGATGATATAGATGATATAGATAGATAATAGACAAATGATAGATAGGTAATGATAGATAGATGATAGATAGATAGATAGATAGATAGATAATAGAGATAGATAGAGATGATAGATAGATATGATAGAGATGATAGAGATAGATGATAGAGAGATAGAGAGATGATATAGATAGATGATAGATAGATAGATAATAAATAGATGATAGATGATAGATAGGTAGATAGATGATAGAGATAGATAAATAGATGATAGATAGATAGATAGATAGATAGATAGATAGATAATAGATAGATGATAGATAGATGATAGATAGATGATAGAGAGAGAGATGATAGAGAGATGATATAGAGATGATATCGATATAGATAGATAATAGACAGATGATAGATAGATAATAGATAGATGATATAGACACACGCATAGATGATACACAGGTTTGTTACAAAGAACTGGCTCATGGGACTATGAAGGCTGTGCATACCGTGATCTGCCATCTGAGAGCTGGAGACCCAGGGGAGCTGGTGGTGTAAGTTCTACTCCACGTGCAAGCGAAGAACTGGGTCCCATTTTAAAAACCGTCAGAGAGAGTAAAATCTCCCTCATCCTGCCTTTTGTTCTATTGTGGCCTCCAGTGGATCAATGGGACCCCCCGGGCTTGGCAAGGGTCATCCACTTTACTTAGTCTACTGATTAGTATGGCAATCTCATCCCGAAACACCCCCATGGACACCCCAGAAGAGTGTTTAACCATTCAGCTGGGTACTCTGTGTCCCAGTCAAGATGACACATGAAATTAGCCATCACGTGATGAACCAATATTCTTTCCTTATTACAATCTAAAGTCCACACTTTACTTGGATTTCCTTCCTTTTTAGCCTAAGGTGGTTTTTCAATTCCAAAATTTTCTTCGGGATACGGCATGACATGTAGTTACCATATCTCCTGAGGTTCCTCTTGGCTTTAGCAGCTTCCAGACGGGCTTATCTTGTTCATGATGAGCTTACTTTTGACCAGTACTGGTCAGATATTTGATTTTGTGACCTACCATTGGAATTTGTCAGATGTTTTCTGTGGATGGGACTGGTATTACGCGTCGCTGAGTGGATGAACACAGAGGTAAGCTACCATTTTCGCTGCATCACATCAAAGGTATAGAAATATCAAATGATTTGTTACTGTTGTTATTAACCCGGATCACCTGGCTACGACAGGTTTTTATGTTTCTCTTCAGGTTTCTTTTTGAAGAAAGGCTCAATGCACAGCCAACACTTAATTAGTGGGGTTAGATTTTACTTCCTCCAGGTCATAGTAGCTACGTAAATAATTTGGAATTCTTCTGCATGAAAGATGTGTCTATTCTCCACTATGGATTTCTTTATTCAGTCATTTATGTGATTTACACACTCGGGGTATTTATTTTATACTCTGGGTTAAATTCTAACACTAATTTATTTGGCTGCTCAAATTGTTTCAGCTCCGGGGGTGTGGGGCTCTTTAAATTATCTCCTTTGTTCTTTATCTGAATGTGAAACCCCTAATAAAACTGGGGGCTCCTCGATGCCAGCTGACCCTGAGAGTTTCCCATTCTCATGCTAGTCCACACTCGGGTCTCACTGTTCATCCCAGGTACCACTTAAAGGCTCCCACAAGGTTACTGCTTCAGGGATTCCCACTCCAGGTGAGCAGCTCTGGTCTCTGACTCTCTGGGCGAGCCTGACTCTCCAGATTTCGGGGTGGCACCTTGCCCTGCAACATCAGTTCTTCCTGACGGGTCCAAGGAAAGTAATGGATTTTGACTCTTTTCGCTTTTTTTATGTGAGTACAGAAGTGTGGCCTCCAAGCTCTTCACATTTCAAAGCAGAAGCTGGAAACATTCAGCTATCTTTGACCACCGTTATGACCACCCCCCACCCCCTTTTTATCTTTTACCCGAGGTAACATTGAAGCCCAGTGAGCTCATGTAACTTGCCCAAGGTGATGCTCTGGGGATTTACTGAGTCATGGGTTGAACTCAGTCTGATGCTGGTCGTCATGACCTTAACCCCTGTACTGTGCTCCTTCCACATCATACCACAACATACCATTAAAGATGTGGATACAATCATGTGGGAGAAACAGAAAGGAGGAATTAATTTTAGGAACTAACACTAGAAAGGAAAGCCTCATGAAAGAGGTGACAGGGAGCTGGTGCCCAGAATGAGGAATTTACGGGGCACGGGAGGGTGCAGACTTCCAGGCAAAGGCACAGCAGCTATAAAAGCACAGAGATGGGGGTACCCGAGGGGGCCGCTCAGAGGTTGAGCATCTGTCTGCCCTCAGCTCAGGTTGTAACCCCAGGATCCCGGGATCGAGTCCCACACCAGGCTCCCTACATGGAGCCTGCTTCTCCCTCTGCCTGTGTCTCTGCCTCTCTCTGTGTCTCTTAGGAATAAATAAATAAATAAATAAATAAATAAATAAATAAATAAATCTTAAAAACAAAACAAAACAAAAAAAACTAAAGCTAGGTAAGAAGCCAAAATCAGCAACCCACAAGAGGGAGCCAAAATGAATAACCAAATCAAAGGACTATTAGAAGGTTGGGATGAAATAGATATAAAACACAGGACTAACAGGACTACAGGAATGATAAGCCTGGGCATAAAAAAGAAAAAGAGTTACCTGGGAAATGACTACCTTTAAAACAGTGAGCACTGGGGCACCTGGGTGGCTCAACGTTGAGCATCTGCCTTTGGTTCAGGGTGTGACCCCCGGGATCTCAAGATCTAGTCCCATGTCAGGCTCCCTGCATGGAGCCTGCTTCTCCCTCTGCCTGTGTCTCTGCCTCTCTCTCCATGTCTCTCATTAGCAAATAAATAAAATATTAAAAAAAAGAAAAAACACTGAACAGCAAATTTATATATATGAAAAGCTGGGTGATGGACACGAAGGAGGACACACGATGTAAGGAGCACTAGGTGTTATATGAGACTGATGAATCACTGACCTCTACCTCTGAAACTAATAATACATTATATGTTAATTAATTGAATTTAAATAAAAATATGGAAAGCTAAAATAAAGTTGCTGCATTCCCTCTGTATCTCTGTCTTTGTCTTTGTCTCTGTCTCCATCCTATGTTGGCGTATGTGGGAAATGCTCATTTGGAGAAAGGAAGCCATATGGCCAAGCCAAAGCTCAAAGGAAAGCAGGATTTCAGGCTCCACTGGACTAGCAAGCCTAAATGCACAACCATCGTTAAACAAACAAATAATAACAACAACACTTCTACTAGCAATTTAAAATTTAATTAGTTTATGTGTTTGTAAATAGCAAGTTAATTTTAGTGAAACAACAACCAAGGAACATCATGAAGCACAAAAAATCTCCAATGACCGTGGACAGTGTTAGCGACGTACGAATAGTTTTAAAGGAGGGAAAGCTCCCAACATGTTCCTGACTTATCTAGTGTGAAATAAGTTTGCTTGACTGATGAATGGTAAAGTTTCCTCAATGACTACTATATAAAATCCACAACATAACATGCAACCTATTCATTGCATAAATAAATATTTAGTATGTCAGACATTAAATAGATTACCGAGGTTGATTCCAGGCAATTTGATAAAATTCAAGGGAAGCTTCCAAATTAAGAAATGAAATGGGTAGAGGAAAAGTTGTAAAAAATTTAAAGAGATGTGAACATAATGGGTCAAGCAGACTTTATCTGCTCAGAGGATTTTGCAAGAATAAACCTATTAAAAGAATAAATTTACTGCAAATCTCGCCCTCCACTTTCTGTAGTTATAATGAAACTCATTTAAATGAATATTTGATAAATGCATAAATGAATAAAGATGAAATGAATAAATGAATGGAAAGGGAACATAAATACTAAATGGTGGAAATTAAATGAATAATTCTCTTGAATAAATCAGCTTCACTCGAGGTTGCCAGCATTCTATACGGAGTAATACCATCTAAAATGGTAATTTTGAATGGAGCATGGTAACGAATTTATCTACACAAGAAGTATATAAATTTATGGCTGTAATCAATATACTCTAAACACACTTCGTTAAGTGCTCTGTCCTTTAAGTGCCTTAACACATTATATTTAAATGATATTTTCTTCACTGAGTTAGATTATCCAACATTTCTTTCAGTTATTTTTTTTAACATAGAGAATACTTATGTTCCAGGGAATAAGAGAAATCTTTCTCCGTGTGTTTTCTTCTCAGAACATTGAACATATTAACCTAATTACTCTCCTCCTTCTATCTGGAACCTTTCCAATTGACCTTCCTATGGCTACTTTTTCATTATGTTGGTACGAGGCATATTAATCCCAGTCCAGCCTACGTTGTGGAATTAAGGAGAAGGGAAGGTTTTGTCTTTGTCTTCTGAGTGACCAGACATCTTTGTTTTGTTTTAGTTCCTAAACTAGTCATTTAAAAGGGGAATTGTTCGTGAAAAGAAGCCATTTTCCAATCAAGAAGAAAGGCGACTATAAATGTTGGAAAAATAAAGCTTATGGATATTTTATAAACTGGGTTTCACAAATTTAAATTTCTGGGGAAGAAAATGATCTCTTGGAGCACAAAGTTCTCAGATCCTGCTTAAATGAATAACTAAGCCTCATGTGTGATTAGAAGAGTGATTGCTTAGAGTTGTGTCAGTATTTTGTATATTCAAGAAAAGTTTGAGTAATTAAACAGATAATCCTCTGTTTTTAAACTTTCGTGTCTTAACACAATTAGTTGTTTAAAGTAGATTCATTTTAAATAGTACAAAGATAAACATTAACCGGATTCACTTTGAATTGTTGCCAAATTCAAATTAGTGGGCTCGAAACTTAAAAATCTTAATTCTAGGTTTAAAAAAAATTAATCTTACAAAGTTCTAATTATTAATCCATCAAATTGAAAGGTATACGCTTTTTGAAAATGTACCAGGTTAGCTAGTGGGAAACTCTGTCCCTGGGCCAGATCTGGGATTGATTCTCTGTGCAATTCCAAACACATTTTATAGGTTTGGTCTAAATGTTCCAGGTGAAGAATAATGTACATATTTTTTTTAATCTGTTGTCTTCACTGACTTTTTAAAATCATATTTATTTTGTTGTTCTACTGTAGTCATTAGTACATATGAAGAATTGTACAGCTTTTATAAATTAAGAGACACAATAGCATCTCTTTCCTTGACTACCTCCTAATTTTAGAACTGGAGCGTCTCCAATTCTTGTGCTTTAAGTATGTGTATTCCTCATTTCTTTGCCATGATTTCTGCATGTTTATCACTTGGTGATTTTTAAATGGTGCTATCATGCTATCTATAAACTAGAGTTTATATCCTAGAAGATAAGTTATTTCTTCTTGCTTTTGAGTTCCATAAACATAATATATTATATGTCATTTTCTAGGACCTATTTTCGCTCAAATTTATCGCTGAACCCAGCACCATTTAGTTTGTCCATTTTGATTCTGATATTCTGTTTTGTGAATACATCATACTCTATTCTTCTGAGAAGATGCCGTTTGTTAGGTTTGGGCTCCTCATTCTTTCACTTAGCAAATATTTAGTGAACACCTACTAGCTGCTATGCACTGTTTCAATAAACACACACACACACACACACATCTCCCAGTCTTCATGAAGTTTATCCTAGTGAGAGTGAGATTCTTCTATGTCACAGAAATGGAACAATTTCTCATAGATTAGACAGATATTCAATTTATGAGATAATATAAATGTTAATATTTCATAACATCAAATATCTTTTACATGTAGTTAAACCAACTGTCACTCTGACCAGTAGTGCAGGAGTTGATCAATGCCCTCTCCAAATGTTGGTATTGCCAGACTACAAGCATCTATCAATCTATCAGGTGATCTCAATTTCATTTCATTTCCATTTTCATTTTGTGGTAGTGGGTAAGATTGAGCATCCTTTCTATGCTTATTCATCATTTATATTTCTTTTTGGCAAAATGTGTGTTCATGTCATAACTCTCTTTTCCCATTGATTATCTTCTTCATGTTGATTTGGAAGAGCCCTTCACACATTCTGGATAATAATTTTTGTTATTTCTTAAGGATTTTGTTTATTTATTTGAGAGGGAGAGAGAGAGAGAACACATGCAAGTGCAGAGGGATGGGCAAGGGAGAGGAAGAAGCAGACTCCCTACCAAGCAGAGAGCCTGATTCAGGGCTCCATCCTGGTACGAGGCACCCTGGGATCATGACCTGAGTGGAAGGCAGACTCTTAATGACTGAGCCACCCAGGCACCCTCTAGATAATCATTATTTACTGGAAATATATTTCCATGTTTTCTATGATGTCTTTTAATAAACAGAAGTTCTTAATTCTTAAGTAGACATATTTGTCAAAATTTAAAGATAGATGTCTTTGTAAATTGTTTAGGAAATCTTTCCCAGTCCCAAAGTTATAAAGATATCCTCTTATTTTCTGTATTTCAGTTTTGTCTTGATGTTTTTATATCGTCTAGAATAGAATTTTGTATATGGAGCAAAGTAAGCAGTTAATTTTCTTTTTCTCCATATGAACAATGAATTATCCCAGCATCATTTAACAAAAAGATTGATGTTATTCCCACAAATTTTCAAAACCACTGTTACCAAACATCAGGCTGTAATAAGACACATTGGTCAATTTTTCTATTATTTTCTTCCTCTAATGAAAGTAAAGTAAATCTTGATATTTGGCAGGGAAAGTCATCTGGCTTTGCCCCTTGTCGTGTATCTTGGCTATTCACGGCCCTTTGCTTTGCTATATATGTTTTATTTTTTATTTTTATTATTTTTTTATTTTTTCTATATATGTTTTAGAAAAAAATATTTGGGGAACTTTCATTTGATTTAAATTTAATCTACAGATAAACATTGGGAGACTTGATTACCACTATGATAGGTTTGTCAACTTCTCTCTGTACATTGATTAGTTTTTCTTTATATATTTTAACCACCTTTTAAGATACACCTAAGCTTGAAGTCATTATGTATTCCTGAACTTTTGTAAAAATATAATGATACTTTCCAGCCCTAATAATTTTTTTTCTTAATTAACTTAATGCATATGTATTAAGTATTTGGTAAATGTTAGGCACTTGAGATGCAACACAAGTTAACAGCATCCATCACGCATTTGGAATGTTTAAGGTATTTCTGGCTGATTCCTTATATGTTGAGTAGGTAGTGAAGGAGTTCCAAACATCACTCTAAAATATCCCACTCTGGCAGTTTGACTCTTTTGAGTTGAAGGCACTTGAAAAACAGCAGATGTAAGAAAAACACTCTAACCTTCCTTCTTTTTCTTAAAAGCAGAGATGAAATTTCCATGTGGAAAATGTCCTCCCTTTTGTAGAAGAAAAGTAACATTCTTATCATCAAGGATGAGAAGTTGAGAACTAGAGAATTCTATATAAACAGACTTTGTTAAAATAATTCTTTTATCTTCCTTTAGCTTCTCCACGTAGTTTACTTACTTTTCCGCAATTGCCTCTCTTTGTTCAACGGAATATAAAAGCGTGTAATTTTCGCCATTTCTTTGGGCCTTCATTCCTTTTGAAGGCTCCTGTGTCACACAAAACTTGCATTAAGTAAATTTGTATGCCTTTTCCTGTTGATGTCTTATATCAATTTAATTCTCAGGCTTCACTTTAAAAAAAAAAAAAAGCACCTTTAAGAATATAAGGTAAAATTATCCTCTTCAGCAGTAGTGAGAGGTATCAGCGGTAATACAAATCACAAGGGGTCCTGCGAGCCTTGTTAAAAACACCAAACCTGTCTGAACACTGTCTGGTTTAGCTGCGCCCCCATACATGTCACTGCATATGTGATCAGGGCTCATACTACTCAGTCTCCTCTGTTCACCCAGGAAAAATCAGTCTACTTATATATTTGGTCAACATTACTTGGCAATTCTGCATCTGCACTGTTTGCTAATGGGAATTTTCTTAATAAAACTTGATTTTCTTTGATACCCATACTCTTCACTGGGGCCCATTAGGCCCCCCCACCAGGGGTGATCTTAATAGGCTTAAAGTTAATTCAGTCTCTTTGGATAGTAATTGGTTCATAAATAGGCATGTGATTCAATTTAAGTCAAGGCAATTCAAGGGGAGGTTTTCTGAGGTGTTGTAGGGAACTTCGTTCTTCTTCTTGATATTGCTCTAAACAGCTGCGTGAACAGAACTACTGTAATTATCAAAATGTAAGTGTCCTGGGATGAAAGGATATGAAAGGGAACAGAGGAGAGTAATACAGGAACAGAACAGGAATCATTAGATTTAAGCCACCCCTACCTTTAGACCTTCCCTCATGGGTACCTAGTAATTTATCATTTGTATTTACTTTTATTGTTTTTAAAGATTTATTTATTTATTCATGAGAGACACAGACTAAGAGAGAGAGAGACAGAGACACAGGCAGAGGGAAAGCAGATTCCTCGCAGGGAGCCTGATGCAGGACTCGACCCCCTATCCAGGGATCACTACCTGAGCCGAAGGCAGGTGCCCAATTGCTGAGCCACCCAGGGGTCCCAGAATTTATCATTTTTAAAGGCCAATCTGAATTTTATTTTTTGTAGAGTGATTATTTATGACAGTTTGTACCAAACAAGGTTGGTTAATGACTCTTGTCCCGGTAAAGTCACTGTTGCACCCATTTCATTATCAATATTTTGCTGATTTGGATGATAAGTTACGTAGTGACCACGGCCTACTTCAGGTAGTCAACCAGTGTGGTAGCACAGGACTTCGCCCTCAGAAGGATGCTGCTCCTGGGGGTAATGCTCTGAGGTTGTGTCTTAAAATTCTTAATAGTTTTGTCTTTAACCTTGTGTATTTAAAGTGAAGCCCAGGGATCCCTGGGTGGCGCAGCGGTTTGGCGCCTGCCTTTGGCCCAGGGCGCGATCCTGGAGATCCGGGATCGAATCCCACATCGGGCTCTCGGTGCATGGAGCCTGCTTCTCCCTCTGCCTGTGTCTCTGCCTCTCTCTCTATCTCTCTGTGACTATCATAAATAAATAAAAATTTAAAAAAAAATAAAATAAAAAAATAAAGTGAAGCCCAGTGATGCCATGGCCAATGACCCAGGGACTTGGAACTCATGTGCATTCTTCCCTCTTAGCACTCACCTGGGGTGGGTTCTTGGACACCTGCTCCTGGCTCCTGCCTAGCAGCCGCTGCCACCATCTGCTCTTGGCAGAGGGCTGGAACAGAGACATGGAGGGTTGAAATCTGATGCAATAAGTTTCAGGGCAGGCCCCAAATACCCATAAGGGTCTGCACTCCTGAGTTTCTCTGTGCCTGGAGAAGTGTAATATTGAATAGAAAATTAAAAACAACAACAAAACACCATGACAGGTAAGTAGGGAATCTGTAGAAGAAAGGAAAAACATTTTTTCCTGTTTTTTTTTTTTTTTTTTGACAAGGAGCACTACATTTTCATTCTTCAGTGGGCCCTAAAATTATGTAGCTGGCCCTGGTGGCCATACTAATATATACCTAAAGTCGTACCATGTGACACAGCAGATTCTGGACCCATCAACCTCATAATAACCAGCCGAGGTCATGGTACAGACAGCAGAGCCTCCATGATGTTCAACCACGAGGTTTCCATTCCATAATACTTCAGATGGGTGGCATTTGAATGGCACCTCCTGGAGGTATATAACATACCAACATACCTTACAAGGATACATGTACAGAAAAGTATCCTTACCAAGAAAAACAAGTTAGAAATAATAATCATAAAACTAAAAACTTTTTTTTTGCTTCCATATATGTCCTTTTCAAAATTTCCTTGAAGAGTGTGTGATGCATTTAGTTTTATTTAATTAAGAAAATTAGGTGGAGCAGTTAAATTTTAAGTTGTAAATAGAGTTTACCTTGAATTCTTTACAACATGAAACCGTCATGATTTATTAAAACATACATTACTAATACCGAGATATATTTATTTTTGTGCCTAAGGTGGTAAACCTTTTGAAGAAAATGTCATTATACCATGATCTTTTAACAAGTGAAGAATTCAACGCTACTAGAATTAGAGTATTGTCTCTATTTTTATTTTATTAAGTATTATGGTGAGTATTTAATTTTATTTCCACTGGATCACTAATTGATTTCTAATATTTTATATTTGAGGATATTTAAAATTCCATATTTTAATTTACATATGAATATACTTATTTTAAGCATTTTTAAGATTTTTTATGATCAGAATAGGGAGAAAATTTCATTAAGTCTTCAAAAATTTACATATCTTCCCCAAATTCAGGAAGACCAAACAATAACCAACCAAACAAACGAAATAAAACAAAACTTCCCCAAACAACAAAAACAAAAACCCTTCTGATTCTTTACAGGAAAGCAGTCTTTATAAGTAAATATACTGTGGTTTTGTAGTTATGAGTGAGTAAAATAATTTTTTGACAAAAAAAAAAAAAAAAAGGAAAAAGATAGATAGATCTCAGGAGAATAGTCCTTAAGACTTGCTGACTGCCCTGCTATGAATCAACCTGGAACAGGGAAGAGTTAGCAGTGTTTGAAATACATAAAGCACTCTCCACATGATATATGCTAATTGAGTTAGAGTTTCACTTCACATAATTAATCGGAGAATGATAAAGGTCATTAAGTTTCAGGATTGCTGTATAGATAACAGACGGAGCCACAGAAAGATGGGGCAATGAGAAAATGTGAAACAGGAATACGCCCAGAACAAGGAAAGCTGAATGAATTCTGTACGGAGGTTTTGCCAATAACCCTAAGTCATCAAGGGGAGCCCAAGGCAAGAATTCCCCTTCCCACTCTTAAAACCTCGCCTGTATTTCTTGTGTCTTGATAGGCATCAACCATCCCTTCTTTTCCGCAGAGAACAAATCAATCAACTTTCTCCATGAATAAAGTAAATCTTCTTGAGCAGTATATCTGGAAGAGAAAATAGAAGTTCTTTTTGAAATACCAAACATCTGGATTCAATTTAATTTTTTAAATGTATATTTTAAAGAAAAATACATAGAGTTCAAAATAGAACAACCTAGAATTATTGAAACTTAACCACAGTTTTAGTTTATCTATATTTTTCCATTGTTGGAATAATGTGAATGGAAACATCTCTAGAAGCTGTAAAGCACATGATTGACATTTTTTGTAAGTGCTAAAGACTTTTTTGAGCTCTTACTCTTGGTTATGAGAATTCAGCATTTATATGTGCATTTCATAAATCTCAATAAGTTTGAAGGATTCTGGACTGAACTCAAATATAGCCCCCCTCTAAACACCTGTCTGCCTAGGCACCTTTGTATTTAGGTACTTCACATAAAAGGGAATCAGAATAGGAGATTAAAAGCTCCAATTCTCTGATCCACAAATTAAAAAATAAGTACAAGTAAAAAATCCTAATTATAATTCTCTGTTAAACTTTGGAAGTCTAGATATGAAGCCAACTTAGGAAAATTCCTATAAAAGCCTTTCAAAAAACACTATTATGACACACTCAGTCTTTTTTAATTAATGATTTTCAAAATTATTGTTGTTAAAATAGTAACCTTTCACAGTATTTTGGAAGTTTCATTTTGGGAAGTATCATTGCTCTCTTGTTCAGTTCTATGACCTAGAGCCTAACCAATTCCTAAATGAATAAACCCATTTCCATCGATAATACAGGTTTATTTGTCAGTAACAGAATGATAGCAACCAAACTTGCATGACAATTTAAATGCAATAACAAGAGTGAAGATGAACTAAAGATTTTTTTATTCATTTAAATTATGAGAAACTGATAAGTGTTAATGTCTCAGTTTGATATTTATGAAAACTAATCCAGTAAGAATATGAGCATTGTTAGTTTTGACATCTTCAACATTCTGCTATTATTTTAATTTAGCAGAGGTTTGCTGGTATATACTGAGTTCTACTCGGAAAATATGATTGAGTACTTTGGTTTATATTTACAAAATAAAGGAAGTCTTTCATCATGTTGACATAACCAAAATTACTTTTAAAATGACTATATTTTAAATCTAGTTACCAAACACCAATTTAAATTTTTCCACTAAGGATAGTCATTATTTGAGAAAGTTTTTAATCAAGATGAAATTTTCAATATATTAATGTAGCATAAAGGACATAAAAGGACACAGACCTCTTTCAGAATATTTCTTATTTGAAAATTTAGAATTGCTGCAACTCACTGTCATTTGGTCAGCTTTTTAAAGAAGTGTTGATGTTTAAACTCATTTATGGATGCCCAACTCACTGTTTAAATATTCAGCTGTAAAGCTATTGCGTAAAAATGACACAGATACTATTTCTCTTAAGATTATATTTGATTTATAAAATTAACTTGAGTTAAAAGTAAAGCTTTTTTTTTTTTTTTTTTTGGCCAGGATTTCATAATACGAGCAGAAACTTTACATCAGAACTATGTAATATTATTTGCACTTATCAATTCTTCTTCAAATGAAATTTTTGCATTTTTCAGTTTGTGCAGTTCACATAGAAAAAGTTCTTTTAAAATGACCTGAAAAGATGGAAATACTTTAATGTCATTTCTATTAGAGTGTAGAAAACTTGCTTATCAGTTTCCTGTCCTGATTCTTTACACATTCAGAAAGTCTGTGAGAAGAATGGTATTTTGAGAAGAGCTCTAGGAGAACGACATAAATCTCATAAACTCTGAGAGAACTAACTTTCCCTTAATATCAGGTCTGTCAAAGAGTAGACTTAAATTAACATAATTACAGAACAAATAAGCATCACTGACTAATGATTAAAATACAAAGCCACGGCTTCTACAAAGACCACATTCCTTCATATTAAAAAATCATTTTGTAATATGTGAATTCACAGAATTGAGTAAGTGGGCGCTCATAATTATTTCAGCCATTGCTCCTATGTTTTCTCTCTGATTCAGACATGTCACACTCAAACTCTTCTTCCTTGATTTTCTTTATCTTCTTCTCTACTTAAAATGACCTTGTCTTTTCATTCACTAATTTATCTTTTCCAAGAACTCAGTGTCCCTTCTGCTTCGATGATCAGGTCCCCACTTTGGTGTGCAGCTTTCATCACATACCACCTGTGGCTTCGAAGATTACTTGAGCTCTCTATCCCTCAATTTACTTGTGGATGAAACAAAGACAATTAAAGTACATGCACATAAGGTTATTGTGAGGATTAAGAAGCCAACTGCATAAATCACTAAAAATAATATTCAACAAGTTGTAAGCTCAAGACTTCATTATCCTTAAGCACAGGTTTTCAGTGTCATTTTTCCCAGAAATCCTATAGCTGTTCACATTGCCCTCTCTTCTTGAGTACTTACTGCATGTCTATGAAGTGGCATATAACCCATTAATTAAGACTTATCTTTCCATTTTGGAATCTTGTTATATAAGGCAATAGCAAACCTTTGAAGACAGTTCATCTTGTTTAACTTGATATTTGAATTCTAAAACGTTTGGCCATACGATATCCTTGATAATTTAAATACTATAGTATTTCTACTATCGCTAATACTGATATTTTTATCTTAGTAAATGTAACTAGCACTTATTAAACTTTTACTCTCACCGGGCACGTTAATGCCTTACTTGCACTGCCTTTTTTTTTTTTTTTTTTTTTAAATCCTTACAGCAATAGTCTGAGGTAGATTCTGTTTTCCCATCCATTTTGCCGACGAGAAAATAAATTTGGAAAGGTGGAGTCATTTGCCCAAAGTCACATAATTACCAGTAAATTTCGCCATCGGTGTACTAATATAGGTAGTCAGACCCTATGTCATAAGTCAGATCACCTCTGACCCACTTTTCTCTTCCTAACAGTATGGGAGCTTCTTGTTCTGGAGTTACTGTGCAAACCCCTCACTCTTATTTCTGGAATCCTTTCCAATTGGTTCTGCATAGCACTGTGTGTTCGATTTTTTATAGCTCTAAGGAAAAGGTTAGTGATGAGTAATAATTTGAAGCCTGTCTCCTTGTGGAATCTCTACAGGAATCTTTGTGTTCAATGAAAAGAATGTAAATGGCCTGGAGTCTGTCAACAGCATATCAGTGTTTATCTACATTGGCTCTTTAGATTTGGAACCACTTATCATATTTGTATAGCAATTGCTCCATTAATATGGACCTCTTCCAGCTTTTATTTTCCACCTTCTTAACAATAATTTATCAGAGAACAAAATAGTCAGTGTCATAGAGTATTAGATTTGGGTGTAACTTTAGAGACCATCTAGTCCAGGGTCCTTAGTCAATGAGGAAACTAGAGCTTAAGGAGGGGTCTCTCCCATGTACCTCTGTTAGGTGATAGACAAGCTACTGCAGCAGAAACCCAAGAGTACAGGAACTATACAAAAAAGAAGAAAAAGCTATTTTTTTCTCTCTCTTTTCTATGCAGTTCTTAAGGCCTAGATCATTAGAGAAAGTCTGTTTCACTTTGTCAGAAAATGACAAGTTTCTGTCATTTTTGCTCCAGTTTCTCCTACGGTCTTTTCTTCTTCTTCATGGCATAAGGTGAGACACTGCCTCACATATATCTACCAAGAGGAAGGAGAAAGAGAGTATGTAATGAAAGTATGGGCCATCTAAAGGCCCAGATCCAAAGGGGCACTCGACAGACACACTCACTCATATCCTGTTGTTGAGTTTCATTACAGTCACATCTATCTCCAAGTGAGACTACAGAATGCATTCTCGGTGGACAGCTATGTACCTACAGACAATTTGAGCCCTATGGAAATTGGGTAGCTGAGCTTTGATGAACACCTGGAAGTCCCAGCAGACCACAGCAAATAGAGATGGATACCTACCTATACTGCCAAAATCATAATTGCACTAGCAGTATGTTGCATAAACATGCAACGCTAATGTTTCACAGTGCATTGGTTCAGTATTATTATTTTCATGCTTCTGTTATAAGTAGTTGCTGCATCAGTGTCATCTGTTTCCTATTGAAGTTTTTGAGAATAAAAATATGATTTCCATCAAAGCTGTTCTACTTCTTCAGGATAGCCAACTTTTTGTTTGTTTGTTTGTTTTAGAGCGACCATGTATGAGTGCAAGCTGGGAGAGGGACAGAAAGAGAGGGAGAGAGAGACGCTCTCAAACCGACTCCCTGTTGAATGTGGAAGCCAACCGGGCTCTATCTCATGACCTTGAGCTCATGACCTGATCCAAAATCAAGAGCCAGATGCCAAAAAAAAAACAGACAAAAAAAACCAACAACAACAACAACAACAACAACAACAAAATCACCAGATGCTTAGCCAGTTGACCCAGCCAGGCAACCCCAGGACAGCCAATTTTTTAGGGAATCTTGTTGTGGCTGATTTTTCTTTATGTAATAAAATAGACATTCAAACAAAGAACATATGCTTAATCTATACTCAATACGTTTTGGAGATGAAGAGGATAATAAAATAATTCAAGGGTTTGTACCAATCAGCAAATCCACGTCTTTGAGTCATGGACTATAAGAAAAGGCATCCTCGTATGGGTGAGTCACATAGATAATTTCATTGGTAACCATGATGAGATAAACTATCCACATTTGGATCAAGACTATTATGAATCAAAGTCAGAGGCTCCCTTATCTATATATCTGATCTTTTATAGCAGTGGTTCTTTATAATGCTTGATTCCATGATAAAACCTAATCAGAGTTAAACTTAAGGAGTTCAAAATCAGATAATGATTTGCATTTGGCTTTTATAATTAATTGATTTAAAACTGCTAGCACAGCACTATACACAGCTACACCAGGGCAGAGGATAAGATGCTGTCACATCTGTTTGGCCCCCCCCCATATATTCATTAGTTGAGCAAAATACTTTTGTACAACTCAAGTGAGAGTCTCCATAATTTATCATTTGACCCTCAAACTCCACTTTAAACTGTATAAACTTTACTTATCTAAAATCACTGATTTCATATGCTATAGTGTTCAGTATCCATGTGGCATGAAAATAAAATGGGAATGTAGCTAAAATGTACATCATGATCAGATAATTACATATAACTCTGGGATTACTTGTACATGGAGTGTATCATTAAAATATAAACAATGGTAATGATACCATCATATAATAACTATATATTGCACACATCCTTAAAATGTCCCTTAAATAGGAGAGCTGAGATTATGAATTCTGATTAAATATCTGTTCATTGTGAATGTTTACTCTTGCATATGTATCTACATATGATTGACTTGTCCATCAACAAAGAATTGTTCATTACCAGTTCCAGAATTTGAGTGATTTGAATTTTATCCAAGCTTAGTCACTTACAAGATGTGCAATTTTCTTATTTCAGTTACATTTTCAGATTTATGCTTTAAAATAGAAAAAAATAATACTTAAAGACTTTTAAGATGTGGGAGAAATTAGTTTAAGAGGATAAAAGGTTGGGGCACCTGGGTGGCTCAGTGGTTGAACATCTGCCTTTGGCTCAAGTCGTGATCCCACAGTTCTGGGATCTAGTCCCACATCAAGCAGGGAGCCTGCTTCTCCCTCTGCTTATGTCTCTGCCTCTCTCTTTCTGTCTCATGAATAAATAAATAAAAACTTTTAAAAAAGGGTCACGGACACAACTACAGATGTGTAGGATGCATCCAACAAAAGGTAGCTATTTCCACTCCATCCCTGATCCTTGAATCTTCCAGGGCAAAGATTGAGTCTTGTTTATTTCCACATCTCAGCAATGTCCTGTTAAATGCTTTGTGCAATAGTCAGATATATGTTGAATTCACCTGAACCTGAAACCAAGGATGAAAGAAAACACCAGGATAATTCAAGAGAAAACATTTCCTTTGATTTATATTATCTGAATATCTCAGGTGAAAAATCTATTTTCTTTTCTTTTCTGGTCTGAAATATCAGGTAATGACCTAAATCCTCCAATTTAGTTTGTGTGCAAAGACTCAGTCTAAGATGAATATTTATGGTTTTCCTTAGGAACTAAAGTGATTTGGCAGTTGTTCAATTCACTAGATGTGCTATTAAGACAGCATAACTGATTCAGCAATTTCATTCAGATGCAGGTTTGCCTAATGTTGCAGACCTCCTGCAATAACCTGGAAAAATAAATAGGAAATTCAGAGGTTACACCAGTGATATAGTCATTAGAAATAGGCTCCATAGTGACCTGAAGTGATTTTCTTAATTGTAATTTCTCCCTTTTTCATTATAGTTGAGTTACAAATTATAACTGACTACCTTCTTTGAGTTCTTCATGAACGCAAAGGCCTCATGCAGACCTTTAGTATCCATGAAGAAGAAAACAGATGTTAAATCTCCTCCTCACCTAAAATACAAGTAAGGACAACATACGATTAGCACAAAAAAAGAGCCACATGCATTTACCAAAAATCTGTTCTACTCACACTCTTTTTGTAAATTTTTATTTCTATCTTGAAAAAAATGTTTCCACCCATTAAAACAGTGCTCATCCTAGAGTTTACATATCACATTACGTGACAAACTGTTACAATTTAATATTACACATGCCTCACCAATTTAGATTGTAAAGATGCTCTCATTTTTATATTTCTAATGCTTAAGGATCCACTGGTATTGGTTGTAGGAAGTCCAGTATCTCTCTCCACCTTCTCCTCCCACATCATTGCTTATGAATCTGGTGCCTAAGCCATCCAAAGGTGAGGTCAGAGTCCTGTTTCTAAAAGACCAGAAAGTCCCCTACTTTAGTTGTGTCTCATGACCATATGGTAAGGCTACAAAAACTTGGAACTTCCTTGTCCTATACTCATTTTTATGATCTACGGTGAGCCTCTGATGTTCTGTTTCAATGCTTACACTCAAAGGTTCCCCAAACTGGGGATCACACTCACAATTTTTTAGGTTCTTATCTGCTTTTCCCTGTTCCCCAAAGCAGAACACAGTATGAGGCAAGTTGAGCTCTAAAGAACTGAGCCACTCCCAACAAACTCTGGTAACGCATCAGCCTGAATCACTAGTTTAGACTCTCCTTTCCTCATGGGACTTTTTTTAAGGATCCCGGTCAGGCTATGCTAGTTAATACAATCAATTTCTACTTTTGAAACTTAGGAATCAGGGATTCGGAAATTTGGCTAAATTGATCCAATTCCTCTTTAGATTTGTGTATTCCAGAGGTTTCATAAAGTGATGGCATTCTTTGAATAAAGATAAATGTTATATATTTTACCCTGTTATTTGGTACATTGTGCAATATTTTATGCAAATTTGATTTAGGAAATATTCAAATAATAAATATGGTAAATCTTTGAAGAGATACAAACTCAAATTTAACATTCTTAAGAACTGGATGATGTCAACACTGGTAGACAATTAAATTATAGACTACATTTCTGCTGTTGAACTATGGTAGCATCATGGGAGCTGTAAATAGAAATATTGCTGTTTTATTATCAGAATTAGTGGTGAATATCCTCCCTCCTTCCCTTGAGAATGGGTTGGACTTAGTACTTCAAATCCAAAAAATCTAAAATGGCAAAAAGCGACAATATATAACTTCTGAGACTAAGTCATAAAAAGCACTATGGCTTCCTCTTTGATCTCTTTCTTATATTGGTCCTCTGGGAGAATCCAAGTGCCATGTCATAAGGATACTTAATCAGGCCTAAGGAGAGAGCCACAGAGTGAAGAACTGAGCCTCCTGCCAGGATCCAGCAAAAGATGAAGACTGTTTACAAAAGCAACATAAGTGAGCCATTCTGGAAGTAGATGGTTCAGCCTTGGTCAAGCCTATAGATGACTGCAGCTCAGCTGACATCTTAACTAAAATTCTGAAGAGACCTATCACTATGAACCAACTACCTAAGCTATTTTATTTTTTAAAAAACCATAGTAACTGTGGTAAATCCTATTAAATTCATGGTAAACTTTTCATGTAGTAACAGATAACTAATACCTTCAGAAAGTCATCCCTTGCACTGATTTCTACCACTATCCAACTACTTACCCTGAATTTTGATAAACACATTAACTGGCCAATTGCTGTCCAAAAAGATCTTTTTTCAGAATTATTTACTATACATGGTAAGAAAATCTCTAACAGGCGATTTAGCTTGATTGTACATATAACAGCAGGATCTTTGCTCATCCTGTTCCCAAACTTATGTGCACAGCTGATAAACTAGATAGAGTTCAACAATTTGTCATAGATTCGTGACATCAGAATAAACTTTAAGGGCAATCTACTGTAGCTCACCAAATAACCAACTGATGCCTGAACTAAAACATCCATTCGACCAATCATCTGTGTTTAAGCTCACAATATCCAAGGAACAGGATAAGATTAACTGCTTTTGAACTTTGAAACTAGTTTACATTTTGACGCCAGCCATCAGAATCACTCTAATTTTACTTCAAAAATCAACTCTTCCCTTTAAAATTCAAGAACTGAAATCTATTTTAACATTGACATTAGTCAAATTTATTCATTTGTTTATTTATTCATTCATTCACTTAATAAGATCTTATTGAATTCCTACCAATATAAGTCACTACAATAAAAGTTGTTTAGAATTCAATGATGCATTCAAAGACATTTTAGTCAAGAAAGGAAGGTAATATATGTAATTCAAATCACTGAATTGTCATAAAGTAATTATTGTGATAAAGTAATACAAATACATGATCATTTGCTACTTATGTCTGGGAAGGAAAGAGTCAATAAAGCAGGTTTAAGACTACTATGCTTGGGGTACCTTGATGGCTCAGTCCTTAAGCAAACCACCTTTGACTCAGTTCATAATCCCAGGACCCTGGGATCAATGGAGCCCCACCCTGGGCTCTTGCTCGGTGGGGAGTCTCTTTCTCCCACTCCCTCTGCCCCTCCCCCTGCTTGTGCTCTCTCTCCCTCTCAAATAAATAAATAAAATATTTAATAAAAGGAAGATCTTTAAAAAAAGACTACTATCTATGACTAGCATCTGGGAAGTTGGATTTTAGGGGGTTTCCATCATTCACAGAACAGTGTAGAAGCTCACTGTGCCTAAACTATTGTTATAAACAATGTGGTTTATGCTGATCACCTGCCTTCTTTCTGAGAATCTGGAATTTCTGTACATTCTAGATCAAGGGTGCTTATGTAATGAATCCTCAATAAAAACCCTGGGCAATCAGTCTCTCATGAGCTTCCTGGTAGACAACATCTCACACATGTTGTCCTAACCATTGCTGGAACACATAAGCATGTCTACCAGACTCCATTGAGAGAGGAGTTTTAGATGCTTGAGCCTGATTTCATCTGGAATTTGTCCTATGTGCCTTTTCCCTTCACTTATTTTGCTTTGAATTTTGCCTTGCTTGATAAGCCAAGTTGACACACTACTTTTATTTATACATTGGCACATAAAAACAGTAAATACGGGATGAAGAAATAAAAAGCAGCAATCAGGAAGCTGGAAACACTGGATGCTCCACTTTTTCACTCCCAGGTGCTAAATACCAAAACTGAGAGATGTGCCTCCAGAGCAAACAGTATGGATAAGAGAATGTTTTGACTCATGGTCCTTAAATCAAAGCTCAGACTTAAACTAACTCATTCTCTTCTTTTTTTCAATATTCTTGAACAAGTAACTGATCCAATAAAAAGGCCCTCACAACTAGGTTGTGAACTATTTCTGTTTAGTTACCTGTAAAAGTAACATAAGAATAGTGCCTGCTCTCTTAGGTTTATTCCAAGGAGTGATTACAAAATGAGTACCAAGTGATTGGAACTATTTCTGGAACATCTACAGAGTGCAATAAATGTAAGTTATTAGTTACTATAGAAAATTGAAAAGAAACAAATAATTCTCAGAGACAATAGGAAGACTAAGAGAATAGAGGAAAAAATAAAACAAATACACTGTCAAATTAGCAAAACAAGGAAAAAAATAAGCTACTCAGTAGCTCAGGAAAAAAAAAATGGAAAAACAAAATAGTCATAACAGAAAAAACCAAAAAGTACACAGAAGAATATAAATGATAGTCAAAGTTATAATCAGACTGAAAAAACCACCAAAGTAGTAAGAGACAAAGAATGCATCTATTAAAAAAATAGACAATGATAAATATGAAAGATAGGCAGATTAATTCTAACACATACAAAATTGTGTTTCTGGAAAGGAAAATGGAAAAATGAAACAAAAATATATATTCAAAACAAAATAGAAGAAAAATTTCCCAAAACAAAAGCTTAAATTTGAAAGATGAAAAGATACATTTAGTAATCAAATATAAGCCGTAGTTTACTGAAATTGAATTGAACTTCAGGAATAAAGAAGCCTGTAAGTAATCCAATGAGAAACAGAAAGAAGAGCAAGAAACAATTATTAGACTACTATCTAAGAAGCTTAAGGCAAAAAGGAAATAACTCAAGAAATGTATATCTGGCTAAAATCATTTGATTAAAAGAGAAGAGTCAAACATTCTCGAGTCCACAAGAATTGGGGGAATGTAGCACGTAAGAGTGTCCCACGGTAAATTAACAAAACAAAACAAAACACCTCCTTCGCTGGACTTTGAAGGGGATTAGGAGCTGTAAGAACTTGGCCCTTACGGTGGCAGTACCAAGGAAAACACCATATGGTCATGACCTTGGTTATAGAGGATATTGATGGAGAAGAAAGACACAATATGGAAAGGGCAACACTAGATTCAACCCAGTGGTGTTGGATTGGAATTGGATGTACAGGTGGAAGTTCTCTTTTTACTTACTTCATTTTTGTTAATTTTCTGTGCTAAATTATATGTATATATGAGAATTCCAACTGGAACAATTGAAGCAACTCTATGTTGGGCTCCACTAATTTCTTTCTGATATTTACTTTCTGTTTTTCAATGTACAGATAATTTTTTCTTGACAGGACAGTAAGCAAGAAGGGACGTTAATAATTCTACTTTTGATGGTCGTGCACTGTGAATATCAATTGATGGAGCAAGAAACCCATTGGTTAGTCACTGCCAAAATGGGGTGGTTTCAGGGAATTATACAGGGGATGTAGTAATACTAGCCAATGGCAAAATTTTTCAAGTCAACTCCAAACAGGGTGTCTATTTCTCACTTAAGTGGGTGGAATATGACTTATTTATTTATTTATTTATTTATTTATTTATTTATTTACTTACTTATTTATTTTTAGAGTGTGAGCAGGGAGAGGGGTAGAGGGAGAGAGAGAATCCCAAGTAGACTCTGTGCTGAGTGTGCAACCCCACATGAGGCTCAATTCCACCACCTTGAGATCACCACCTGAGCCGAAACTAAGAGTTGACGGCTTACCTGACTGTGTCCCCCAGGAGCCCCACTTTTCTTTTTTCTTTTAAAGTAGCAGATCTTATAGGTTAGGCAGGTGGCATAGTTATAGGACCATTGAGGTCCTCTCTGCAGTTGAGGAAACATGTACATATTCAAGTCTTAGAAATTCCTGGTAGCTTAAAAAATTTTTTTTTAAAAAATGGATATAAGACTCATGGAATATTTTAAATATTTACATTTAAAGTTAGCATGCATTTAACATACACAAACAAATCAAAATACAATAGAATTTTGTTAACCACTAGGTATGCAGTAGTTTTGTATATTTTTAAATATTTTATTTATTTATTCATGAGAGACAGAGAGAGAGACAGAGAGAGACACACAAGCAGAGGGAGAAGCAGATTCCCTGCAGAGAGACCGATGTGGGACGCGATCCCAGGACCCCGGGATCATGACCTGAGCCAAAGGCAGATGCTCAAGCACTGAGCCACCCAGGTGTCCCGAAGTTCTGTACTAAATACAAAATTAAATGCCTAAATTTGAGGCCCTGTGAATGTGAGACTCCGGCTAAATGGTTCTCTCTAACAAAACAGAAGCCATAGAGATGCAAACTGATGCAATTAAGCCTAGATTCTCAGTCAGAAATTTGCATTATTGGAAGATGCTAACCTTTGTAGAAATCAATTAATTTTTTAGGCCAAAGTAATTAAATCAAACTTCAAGCAATTAGGTTTTTAAAAAAGGAGAATGGCCTACAAATAAAAATTGGACCCTTGAAACCACTAGTGCTCATCGGAAAGCAGTGGAAAATTGCAGTTCATATAGTAGAGGCTCAGTCAAACCTGAAGAAGAATCCAAATCAGACCAATAACAGAGACAGCAGATATGTGTGGTCAATAGTTCCTGGTTGAGGCAAAACTGGATGTTGGTATCAGAACCCAAAAAAAGAGGGTCTGTTTTTTATCATATAGTATTATGCTGAAGTTAAAGTTTTGTAACATGAATTCAATCATTTTTTAAATATGCGTTTATTTTTTTAACTTCCCAAGTAAACTTCTTCCAAATGTTCTAGAATCTGGGTAAATCTGAACTGGATAAAGATTAGCTCAGGAATCTGATATTTGTAATACATTCTCTCAATCACTCATCAGCCCCAAATAATAGACCAGCCCCTCCCTTATCGATCCACTGAGTAAACACTTATTCAGAATCTTGTAGGTACAAGAAATTAGCTAATTACTATAATTGCAGGAATGTACAAGGCACATGCTTGCCCTCCAGTGACCCCAAATAGTACTTCCTGTCCTGGGTCAGAAACATAAACCCCAAGCTTATGGACGTGCAGAGACCACTTAAGTTAAATCAGCATCCTCATAGAAGTCTTTTTAGGGAAGATGACATTTAAAACGAATATTAAACTATGAGAAGGGGTCATGGGCAGAAAGGAAAGAGCATAATACACAAAGATGTTGAATTCGAGCCTGACACACTTTGGAAGTTATTTTCAAAAAAGTAACAATTTGGAATGATAAAGAGGCTAATTCATGGAGGATCTTGAATGGCAGCTAAAGATTCTTTTTGCTGCTCATGACTGAAGAAAGGCTTCAGCGTGTTCTGGAAGCATTATTTGTTAGCACCTTTTGAAGGAAAGCAGAGCGAGGATCTTCCTGCACTTACCCAGACAAAGCCCAGACACAACCTAGCAGAGTTTGCCAAAGCAGTGTGACAGCTACTTGGTTTCCATCTCCGTCAGTGTTATCCCCGGATGCGGAAAATGAGCCAGGCCTGGCTTCTGGCATCTCCATCCCTGGATCCCCAGGAATCTCCCCATGACCTCTGAAGTCTACGATCTTCACTGTACACGTTTTTTCTGACACCAGTGGGCTGATGCCTCTCAGTGCTCGTGTCTTTGGAGGCGGCCTGCTTTCCAGGCCAGATGGCTTAGCGACTTCCTTTCCTTATTTTTCTGAAACTTCAAAAGGACTTTCCTTAGGTCGTGGTCTGTTCCAGGCATAGCTGTCTCCCTCGCTCCAAGAAACGCCAGGCAACCGGAGGGGGGCCCGTGCAATCTGAACGCGTGTCCTTCTGCACACAGCTCCAGAGGGTTTCATTCAGGAAATCCTTGATTATAGCTACCTCTAGTTTTCTCTGTGGTCTTACTTTGACACTGTTTTAGAAGTTGTTAGACCTTCTGAATTTGCCCTCTGGGCCACTGAATTTTTATTCTTCATATCTTGAGCTTCTTTCCTTTTTCTTTTATTTCTTTAGGGTAAACTCTACCCCCAATGTGAGGCTCCAGGACAAGAATCAGATGCTCTCCTGACTGAGCCAGCCACATGCCCCATTTTTTTTCTTTTCTTTTGGATCTATAATCGGGAGATTGTCTCCATTTTATCTTCCAAGGCCTTATTTTTGACTCTTTAGTTCATCAATATTTTAATTCCTAAAAGCATTATCTTGCGGACAACATGAATTTAAATATTTTGTTTTGAATGTCCTTTCATCTAGATCTTCCCTCGTTCTTGTGATTACTCTTTTACAGTCCTTCTCTTTTGTTCTGTTTCACATTTGAGGGAAATCGTATGCTATGTGTCTTTCTCTGATTTATTTCACTTAGCGCCATACACTCTAGCTGCATCCACATCACTGCAAATAGCAAGATTCCATTCTTTTTGATGGCTGAGTAATATCCCATTGCATATTGCACCCCGATGTTTATAGCAGCATTATCAACAATAGCCAAATTATGGAAAAAGCCCAAGTGTCCATCAACTGATGGATGGATAAAGATAATGTGGACTTTACTTTGAATAAGGGAGCAGGCCAGCTGGCTGGGCCACACTCCCTAAATGCCAAGCCCAATACCCATCTCTCCTCAAAAGCTTTTGCTTGAGACTAAACATAGGCTAATGAATAGTCGAAGTGGTTTGGGAAGATAGTCGAGAACCTATCAACCTATCATAATTGGGCCTTGAAAGACTATTTTTATCTTCCCACACTCTTCAATTTTCTGATTATAGCATTAGTCTTGAAATCTTAGTTATCTGCTGAAATTTAATGTCCACCTTCTTAAAATTGGGGAGAATGCCTGGTTTACTCTCTCTCTGGCTATCTTTTATAAACAGTGAAGCAATAGCATGATTTCAGTGCTATGAATAGAAATCATTTCCCCTATCTTTCTCAAGGAAAGGAGGAAAATTAGTCTCTCTTTTCTATCTCTGTACACACTTGACATTTGTTTTTATTCATATTTATGCATGTATTATATATTTTGAATTTGCATGTCCTTTTTTTTCACTGTGTATGTTCACTTTAAAATATATGCTTAGAATACATCCTTAGATTTAAGAATTCTCAATTTAGGTAAATTAGACATATATCCAGTAAATTTTTCAAAAAGATTAGTAGATGCATTGAAGAATAAAATATTAGTAGCTGGTTCATTTAACAAGCTTTTTGGAGGCTCTCATGATTTATTACTATGGTCCATATTTGAGATTAGCATGGGAGATTTGAACTAAAACTGTGAAGGAATTCCTCAATCATACCAGTTCTATATCTGATGCCAATAATAACAAAACTTCATAAAATATCAATCTTTCTCTCAAGACATTGTTATGGGTTCCATTCATTTCTTTTATCCTTAGATTTTTTATTTTTCTCCTTAAGAATTTATGGATTCTTCCTTTCACATGGAAGCTATTTGATGAGCCTATTTTCAACTCTCCTTTTATTTTCTTTCATCAGGAATGGAATCATTATTATTCTCATCACCAAGCTATAGTTCATTATCTGATGAAAACAGATATTCCTCACACTCAATTTTTGGATATTTGATTTTTCTTATTTATGTTCTCAGCAGGCATATTCTCTTCACTTGTTAGAAATGAAAATTCAGGGGTGCCTGGGTGGCTCAGATGGTTAAGCATCTGCCTTTGGCTCAGGTCATGATCTCTAGGTCCTGGGATCAAGCCTCCTGCTCAGCAGGGAGTCTGCTTCTCTCTCTCCCTCTGCCTCTGCTGTCTCTCTGTCTCTCTGTCTCTCAAATGAATAAAAAATCTTAAAAAAGAAAGAAATGAAAATTCATTCTTTTATAATTATTCATCTCATTAATCTATCTTGATTACCATTTCTCCCCTCATCACTGAAACCTAAAATATTTATTTTATATAATATTATATAATTATATTTACTTAATTACATAATATTAATTTATGTGATATAATATTATTAAAATAGCATTTTAATTATTTTTTAGTTACTATGCATCCTAAGTGTTTCTGGCATTTTCCGATATTTAATATACATGAAGCACAAGAAAATATACTACCAAATGAACTGAGGTATAAATAAACTTCAGCCCTAAGAGCTCCGGAACTTGAAAAAGATTGAGACTTAATTGGATTATCCTCTTCTATTTAAATGAGACCAAAAGCATGCCAAAGACAGAACATTTGCTTGAG